>NC_064853.1:78471363-78731363 GCF_024139225.1 Suncus etruscus | reverse complement strand
AGAAAGAAAGAACAAAGAAAGAAAGAAAGAGAGAGAAAGAAAGAAAGAAAGAAAGAAAAAGGAAGAAAGAAAGAAAGAAAGAAAGAAGAAAGAAAGAAAGAAAGAAGAAAGAGAGAGAGAAAGAAAGAAAGAACGAAAGAAAGAAAGAGAGAGAACGAAAGAAAAGAAAGAAAGAAAGAAAGAAAGTAAGAAGGAAAGAAAGAAAGAAAGAAAGAACGAAAGAAAGAAAGAACGAAAGAAAGAAAGAAGAAAGAAAGAAAGAAAGAAAGAAAGAAGAAAGAAAGGAAGAAGAAAGAAAGAAAGAGAGAGAGAAAGAAAGAAAGAAAGAACGAAAGAAAGAACGAAAGAAAGAAAGAACGGAAGAAAGAACGAAAGAAAGAACGAAAGGAAGAAAGAAAGAAAGAAAGAAAGAAAGAAAGAAAGAAAGAAAGAAAGAAAGAAAGAAAGAAAGAAAGAAAGAAAGAAAGAAAGAAGGAAAGAAGGAAAGAAGGAAAGAAAGAAGGAAAGAAAGAAGGAAAGAAAGAAGAAAGAAAGAAAGAAGGAAAGAAGGAAAGAAGGAAAGAAAGAAGGAAAGAAAGAAGGAAAGAAAGAAAGAAAAGAAAGAAAGAAAGAAAGAAAGAAAGAAAGAAAGAAAGAAAGAAAGAAAGAAAGAAAGAAAGAAAGAAAGAAAGAAAGAAAGAAAGAAAGAAGAAAAAGAAAGATGAAAAGATATCACTATCACTCCTGGCTTGGGGGACTATATGGGATGCCAGGGATTAAACCCAGGTCCCTTCCTGGGTCAGCCGTGTGCAAAAAATTGCCCTACAGCTGTGCTATGGCTCTGGTCTCAGTTCATATGAATATTACTACTACTTTTTACTTGGCTACATTTGATCAAAATGTCATCTAATTCAGGTAAAATATCAATTTAACTAAGAATTAACTGAAAAAGTTAAATTTAAATGAAAAAAATTGAAGGAAGTTATATTAGTCAGGGCCTATTGCAAACTTTCTTTTGTGTTTTTTTTGTTGGAGGAGTGAAATGTGGCTATGCTCAGGGACCACTTCTTATGGTGTTCAGGGAATCATGTGATATATGAGATCTTAGATTCAATTCTGGTCATTTGCATGTAAGACAAACCCCTTACCCATTCTACTCTCTCTCTCTCTCTCTCTCTCTCTCTCTCTCTCTCTCACCCTCCTAATATTACAGTATTTTTCCTAAGAGATTTTCTTTTTTAACTTGCCTTAAATATTTCTTAGGCTTCCTAAGAAAGCTAATGGCATGTGCTCTTAAAATCTTGTAATTATGTAAAATAAGTTTGGAAATATATACTTATATTTCAACCATGCATCTTCTACAATCCCTTACCCATTCTACTCTCTCTTTCTCTCTCTCTCTCTCTAACCCTCTTAATAATTACAGTTTTCCTAAGAGGTTTTCTTATTTAACTTGCCTTACACATTCCTTAGGCTTCCTAAGAAACCTAATGGCATGTGCTCTGTAAATCTTGTAATTATGTAAAATAAATTTGATTATATTTACTTACATTTCAATCATGCATCTTCTAATTGGTCAATAGGAGAAAGGTTATTTTGCTTTATCTATTATTAAGTCTTGTCTAGAACAGATAAGGTATTATGACACACTGCTCTTTATATCCATTTGTTCTCCAAGTAAAATTTATGTTTTCTTACCCTATATCCTTCCTTAATTGTTCCCAGAGTCAGGTAGTTAGTTTGAAATCCTATGCTTTTAGTGGCATGAATTTTCAGACTCTTGGCATCAATTTTTGCTTATTGATGATACAGATACATTTTTATATTATTATTGTTCTGTTAGGGGAATCTGAATAAATATAAACACTTTGTATATTATTTATGGTTAGACTACATTTTGAGATAGTTTTATAATCTTTTACTCCATTCTATCCCAGAAAGATAGAGGAAGCTCCTATGGAAAAAATTAGCATCTCTCTGTTTTTCTACCTCAAGAGTGTGATCTCTGGTCTGGGGATGTGACTCAGTGTTAGAGAACTTTCCTTGCATTTGCCATGCCCTAGAATTGATTTCTGGCCACCACTAACCCAAAAATCACAGTATAATTTTATGATGGATATCCAGTCAGTGTATGATAGCTACCAATTAATTGTAAAATTTCCGATATTTTCTAACTGCAAACACAACGAAGTCATCTTTCTTCCACTGAAAGTGCACTTTCATATGTTGGAAAAGCTAGTAAATTGGTTAGTAAAAAGAACAAAGAGAACAAAACTGAGAAACAAATGCAGTGCTGTTTTTCACAGGAAAGCAGAAGATTAAAAAAAAAATTTTAAGTAAAAATAAATGTGTACTGAAGAATTGTTTGCATTATGACAACCAGAAAGTAATTCTTCATAAAAATCGAAGTTGTAGTTTGTCTGCCATTCTTAAAATATATAAATTAATTAAATTAATATTTTATTTTATTATTGGTTTTGGTGCCACACCTGGCAGCACTCAGAGGTTACTCCAGGTTATAAACTCAGAAACTGCCCCTGGCAGGCTCAGGAAACCATCTGGGTTGGCAGAGATAGAAGCCAGGTAGGCCATGTGGATGTCAAACATACCTGCTGTGATATTTCTCTGGCCCCAGAAATTAATTTTTAAAAGAAATGGGCATTTAGCAACATGTAAGAGAAAGTCATGCTTTGAAAAGGGATTTAACTTGTTTAATTAAGTTCATTATGGTATAAATGTTTTAAAAAAGTAAATGGATGAGTATTATGTTGAAATATCCAACTATATTACCAATTATTAGAAAAATTAGCTTATGAGACTTGGCAACAAATTGTTACATTTATGTTTTTAAGATAAAAATTATATTTTACCTTCTATTCTATATTTGTATTGAAAATGTAGCTTAAGCCAGATAGCTCTCTAGTGATATATACAAATGCATATATATGTGTATGTATTTCCATGTGTGTATTTGTATATATCTTTGTATATGTGTATATTACACTATATGCACACTCTAATGTACATTAATGAGAGATCAAGTTTCTGCATTCCTCATCTGGCTACATGAATGAAAAGTATTTTTGGATTTATGTACCTCTCAAAAATTTTACTAAAAGGAGATTATATCATTTGAAAATGTTTGATAACATCTTTCAGTCAAGTTGGAAAAAGAATTTGCTTATTTATTCCAGTTGCAGGAATCTAACATATTTTCTCATAATTTCTCCTGTTTCAACATCATATTGTATAGGTCAACATCAAAATAAAGGGCAAAGTAATCCTCCATATCTATTGCAATGCTGAAAATAGAAAATCATAGAAATAATGGTTTTGAATGTTACAAAAGGACAATCATTCTCATATCAAAAATGATGTGAATTGAATGACTGAGTCATTGCTTCAAAATGAAAGAAGACAATGGCTTTAACCCTAAAATAATGTCTCTTTTTAGATAAAACTAATAAAGTTTCAGCCAGAGCAGTTGTGCAAGCAGTAGGGTGTTTTCCTTGCACAGGCTAACCTAGGACAGACCACAGTTTGATCCCTAGGCATTTCATATGGTCCCTCATGCCAGGAGCGATTTCTGAGTGCATAGCCAGGAATAATCCCAAGAGTTACCTGGTATGGCCCAAAAACCAAAACCAAACAAACAAAAACAAAAACAAAAAACAATAAGGCTTGCAAACCTTCATTTTTAAGTTCTGAGAATGTGATTAATCAAGAAATTTTAGCCATTTTAAAGAGATCTTGCTAACTTAGTTCATCACTGTATATTTTTAAATAGGATTTTCCTTTAATTATTAAAGCAGCAATTCTTACTTAACATTAATTCATAATAATAAGTTCAGGTTATTGTTTCAGTTAAGACATTATTTATTCAGGGACAGGATCATTTGACCCTTTAAAATAATTTTTGTAGCTTTGAATAGGATCTTACTGTAGGATTTATCCATGATCATATTTTAAGTGCCTCTTCTGGCAAAGAGTTTATGCAGTTAGAGTTCAGACTATGCATAAATTATTAATCCAATTACACTATCATTGCTACCACAGAAAAAATTTAAAAATGACCTAAATTATAAAATCTTTTCAAAATAAAGCATATAGATGTCTCATGTTCATAAAATCTTTGCATCTCATTTCTAAGCAACCACTCTTGTACCAATCTTTATCCTTTCTGGAAATACTTTATTTTACATATTTATGAATGGTATAACTGCATGCTGTATCTTTTAATTTTTTTAATATCGCTACTCTTTTCTATAAAAAGAAATACATACTAAGGACCAATATGTTCTTGAGAAGAATGCTTGATGTGGTGACTTAACAGAAAATGTAAATCTAAATGGCAATGTGACAAACTCACACCTTTGAGAATGACCTATGTGTGCGTATGATCACAAAAGGCAGTTACCACACATGCTTGTGTGAGTGTGGAAAAACATTATGCACTGTATTATCTGAGCAGCATCATGGTATCATTTTAATAAAATTGCATATCACATCATCACCAAAAATTTTCTTAGATGACTACTATTCTTAGAGCCCAAATTAATGTGACCTTTGATCACAGGTAATCTCAACTCATCCGAATATTCCTGGGAGTAAAGGCAAAAGGATGCATGTCTGAAATATCAAATCAGGAAAAATGTTAAGTGTGGTTCTTTGCATGATGTACAAAGGTATCAAATGCCAGGCTGACTTGGTCTCATACAGTAGAATTTTATTCCGGTTTACAAAGTTAGTCAAGCATGTTATTAGAAGGGTGATGAGACCTGGTGAAATTAAAACTGTGTATGCAAGTGAAAACCTTTCCAATATGACTTGAAATTCAATCATGGCCTATTTCACAGCCCTATCATTGGACTTGCTCTGTCAGGCAGCTAAACACACTGAAATATTTAGGAAACGGCATTGAAGTAAGGTAAAAAGTCTGGTATGGCAGTCAAAAAAGCTTATGTAAATAATTTATGGTTTCTTCCTTCAGTTTCCTTAGATGAAAACTAATAATGTCATGATATTTAACTCACAAAGTTGTTGTAAAGATTTCATGTCCAAAAATCAAACTGCATGAAATTTAAAACATAGCAAATCTTATTAATATTAATTTTCTTATTTTTCTTAATGATTCCTACCTATAGAGTTGGAAAAGCATGGATACTAGAGCATGAAAAATATATGCGAGGCTGTGAGAAACTGCTAATGGTTAATTTCTTGGCATATACCTGAATAAGATTTATCCTGTCATATGCTATGCTATTTTTCAAAGGTGAGTGGAAATCCAAAGACAAACCTGACAAGTTTAAGTTTCAGAAAATCTTTTAGGGCCAGAGAGATAGCATGGAGGTAGGACATTTGCTTTGCATGTAGGACAGTGGTTGGAATTCCAGCATCCCATAAGGTCCCCTGAGCCTGCCAGGGTTGATTTCTGAGTGTAGAGCCAGGGGTAACCCCTGAGCACTGCAGGGTTTGACCAAAAAAACAAACAAAAAATCTTTTAAATGTCATCAGGCTTGCAAATTAAAAGCCAGAACTTGGGTGCCAAAGACAAATAAATTGTGAATAACAAATATTCATGTAAAGACTTAAATATTTTATAACAAGCCACAGTAACTTTGAATTCATATTGCAGTGAAAATCACATATTATGCTTCAATTACAGCATATGACAGAATAGGGACAGCAAAAGAAACTAGAATGTTTTACTTTCAGTTCTACTCTTTGCCTTAAGTTTGTTTCACAAACACATATGCATACAAATACACACAAACATTTCAAAATGAGCTAACATTGTGTTTAGTTCAGACACATCATACTTTATTAGAATAGACCACCTTAAAGAGAAGTATTACAAAAACACTCACTCATCTATGGTTTTTAAGAAAAATAGAAGACATTTTTGCAATAATTCACAGAGACAGAAGAGAGGAGAGCTAGAAGGTCCAGCTCATGACATGAGGCTCACCACAAAGAGTGGTAAGTGAAGTTAGAGAAATAACTACATTAAGAACTATCATAGCAAAGTGAATGAATGAGGGAAGTAGAAAGCCTGTCTAGAGAACAGGTGGGGGTAGGGTGGGGAGGAGGGATATTTGGACATTGGTGATGGGAAGGTTGCACTGGTAAAGGGGGGTGATTTTACATGACTGAAACCCAACTACAATCATGTTTGTAATCAAGGTGTTTAAATAAAAATATTAATTAAAATATTGCAAAAACAAAATGTGATGAATGTAAAATTGAGTGATAGAATAATATCACTGAAATTGTATTTTTTACTAAGTTTGTACACATCTACACTAACAGCAGTACTTGAAAAGGGAATAGGTTGTTATTTTTCTCCATGGCAAAGTGTTGTGAGACTGTGGTTCTATTTGTTTAATCACTGCCATATCTTCAAGGTTGGCACAATGAGTAGCCAATATATGTGACTATTCACAATAAGACATCAATATATATGGGCTAACATAATGAATAAATGAGAAATTATTCAGGCATTACCATATCCAAAAAGGTTGTTTCAGAGAGCCTATTCAAGTCTAAACATGAACTTTTTTTTATTTTTCCTGAGTTTATGTAGCAATAGTCCCAATTTCTGCCAGTGCCTGCAGGATAAATACAATAATAATTTGTATCTATGTGGGAATTAAGTATAACCCTTATAGTTGCCCAAGATGCATTACCCTTATATTCTTCATTTGGGGAATATTGATATGGAAAATTAACATCTGTATGACAAGGGCAATAAGAAATAAAGGTACAACATTTGAATCAATTAAAAATAATATTTTCTCATTATGTTCAATTAAAAGTGTATAACAGAAGGCCATCAGGAAATCATATTTATATTAAATGACAGCTATTGCACTTTAGAGAAATATTCACTTTCCTCTTTTATCTTTAAATATATTGATTACAAATAATGTACATGATTTAGGACAAATGGCATGGTGATTGAAAATATAGGGCATTTTTCCACCTAACACATGCACAATGAATTGTGGATGCAGTCATATGCATCTGATATACACAAGCATTTGTGTAAAGGTCCTCCTTCTGAATAGAAAAATCATTATAACTAAGAATTTTGAAAAGTGCAAAAAGTAAAGGGCTGGGATTATGCATAATGGAATATATGATAGAAGGAAGCATATTGTAATAAAAATCAGTACTGAAGTAGAACATCTAGAGTTATCTAAGAACCAGAAGATGGAAAGTGAAGAGAGGCATTTACAATGACAAATGGTTCTGATGACAGTTAGTTCCAATAAAACAAGTAATTATGGAGTCTAAAGTGGTACATTGGATCAAACACTGTCACTCATCAGATAGTATCCTTGAGTTTAACCTATGAGCCTCTTCTTTAATAAGAAGGCAGGTAGGTAGGTAGGAGCTGTGAAGAGGTAGGGGGAAAGAGAAAGAGAAGAATAACATGTAGAAAAATATAGAAAAAAAGCCCTAGAATTTTTTATTGCTTTCTTTGGGGTGGGTTGGAGGGGTTTGGGGCTACACCTGTCTATACTCAGGGATTATTCCTGTCTGCTCAAGGACATATTTAAATTATACTCAGAAGACAATAGGTGATGCCAAGGATTAAATCAGAGTCTACCTCATGCAGGGAGAGCTCCTGATTCACTCTATCTTCTTTCTCTCACTGAATCTTTATGTTAAGACCATGGAGATATTAAAACACACTGATCCTCTACCTTTTTTGGTGGTTCAACAGTTTGTAGCTATAGGTTAATAGGAAGCCCCCCTCCCCACCTTAGTTAAGTCCCTTTCTATAAATTCTTGCCCCAATCCACTACTTTCCTTTTATAGCATCGATGCACACATAGTGATGGATATACTATTTATTTTATAAATTTATCTTGCCTTGTCCTTGAATTCTTTCTTTGATAATGTAATAATAATACATAATAAATAAATAAATAAATAAATAAATAAATAAATAAATAAATAAAAACCCAGGGGCCAGAGCAATGGTGCAGGGGTTAGGGCTTATTCCTTGCACGTGGCTAAGATTTGATGCACTGCAGTTAGATCCCTAGCATCCCATATAGTCCCTCAAGCCAGGAGTGATTTCTGAGCACATAGCCAGGAGTAACCCCTGAGCATCACCAGGTGTGCCCCAAAAATACAAAAATAAACAAACAACAACAACAAAAGCCAGAGAACTACTGGTTCCCTTCTCTTGCTCTCTATTTTTTAGTAATTGTGTTAGAGATCCCAGAGGTCTTCAAACGAACAAACATGGTAACCCATAGATCAAAAACTTTCTCACAGGAAATAAAGGGTGCAGTGGAAGTCTTTGCTCTAGAATGTAGCTTCTTAAAATATGGGATAGGTCATAAAATATTTGGCTGCAAGGCTGGAGTGATAACACAGAGGTAAGGAGTTTGCCTTGCTCAGGGCTAACCCAGGAAGGACCTGGGTTCAATCCCATCATCCCAGGAAATCGCCAGAAGCGATTTCTGAGTGCATATCCAGGAAAAACCCGAGTGTCACTGGCTGTGGCCCAAAAAACAAACAAACAAAACCCAAAATAATATTTGGCTGCAGTAAATTGTATGAATGTGCAGTTATCAAATATTAATTTGAAGGCAGCAGAATTTATGGGGTATATTTATTTACCTGTTCTGGTCTATGTTGCATTTCTTAGGTTAAAGGGGTTACAAGTGGAAAATGTTGAAGAAATTCCAATTTGACAGCTTGAAAGAAGCTAAAATAAAATTAGAGTAAAAGGTTTTCAAATTTTGGCTGAGGCATCTGCCTGAGTCAGGTAGAATCAATGAGTTCACAAATCAGAAACTGGAAAAGTCTGAACAACCTTGCCTGGTTTGGCTTCCACTTGAACAATTGACCTGCTCACAGAGGAAAACCGAATTAGGTAATGCAGTCTATTGTAGATCAGAGATATAGTTTTTCATCTGAGATCATATAAATATAGATATAGGAACAGATATATATTGATATAGCTGACATCTAGATGATATAGATATTGATATATATGACAGGCAATGCATATTTCTGACTTTACAGAAGAAAGGAAGCAAATAGATGTCAAATTCCCATTGAACTAAATGGAAATATAGCCACAGAATCTGGTTCTGAATGAGACTGAATCTGGGAAAAACATTGGTAAAGAATGAAGCAATTCCCCCACCCTTTTTTCTTTCCTTCAAACAGAACCACATAATTTGAACTATCTTATTCTGCCTCACAAACTGAGGGGGAAATAATGAAGGGCACCAAGACCAAACAGTCGTATGAACATTGAGTAGAAATACAAAATTATCAGACTTAAACACCAAATCCAAAGCCAACTACAACAGAATCGATACCCAATCTACAACAAGCTTGACACAGAAGGGACCACTTATACTAGCAGCCCCATAGGGGGAGGCAAAGGAAGGGCATTATGGGATGCATGCTGGGAACAGGGGTGGAGGGAGGACAACGTTGGTGGTGGGAATGCCCCTGATTCAATGTCACTATGTACCTAAAATACTACTGTGAATGATTTGTAATCAACTTTGGACAAAATAAAAATTATTATAAAAAAAGAATGAAACAATTTTATTCTTTAGGAGAGAATCAGAAATCTCTTGGGTTATCTGATCTGAGAATATCCATTATGCACAAGAGGAAAGATGTGCATTTGTTGTCTGTGCTTCCTCTTATGTTTAGTCCAACTTTTGCTTCCAAAGACTTTTTTTTTTGGTTGGTTGGTTTTATTTGGGGGGGGGGGGCTGTGCACACACTCGGTGGCCCTCAGAGGTCAGTCTTGGTTCTGCTCTCAGAAATTGCTCCTGACTTGGGGGATCATATGGGATGACAGGGAATTGAACCCGCGTCTATCCTGGGTCAGCTGTGTGCAAGCCACTCTGACCCCTCCAAAAGACTTTTGAATCCAGCTCATGCTTTCTTTATCAACACATTGTAATAATAATATTGATCAACCCCCCTAATTTATCTGTCATTTATACAGAATTTTTCTTAACTATTCATTCAGATACTCAAGAATGGTTTTTATTTTACAAATGAGGCTTAAGGGTTGGGGTAGGAAAATAAGGAAAGTACAAAAGGGAGTTAGAAAAAAAAAAAGAATATGCACTCCAAAGTGAAGAAAATGGCAGAAAGAGAGGGTTCAATGGTGTGATGTGTCTGGGCTGGAGCAATAGCACATAAAGTAAGGTGGACGATGTGGATTCCCTGGAACCCATGTGATTTTCTGAGCCCTCAAGAATGATTCCTAAATGCAAAACCAAGAATAAGCCCTGAGCACTACTACTACTAGATGTGGCCCCCAAAATAAACCAAACATAAAACAGTGATGTACTATGCTTTAATGAATTGTGTGATAATTTCTGAACTAGAGATTTGTTTAAATTAAATTAAATTAAATTAAAACTCAAAGATTTCATACAAGTTTTATTTTGCTAAAAAGCCCAGATTATTAGATTCCATCATACATCATTTCTTCTTTTTCAACATACTAAGATTGTATCTCTGCTACATAAATCAGATCCATCTCCATATGGACAATTCTTGAATACATATTGACAAAGAGATTTGACGGTACATCAGAGAAAAGAATTGTAGTTGAGAAAAAAAGACTATCTAGACAAATAACAAATGTAAAGAGCTGTGGCATTGGTAAAAATTAAAGTCAGGTGCCAAAACAAGTATCAAATGATGATCTCTTTCTGTTCAAATTCCTAGCCTATGGGCTAGTATGTTGTGAAACACTGTGTTCAAGCATATGGGTTTGTTTACTGAGTTTCTGTTCTGAAATATCTTCAATATGCTTAAGAAAAATTACCCCTGTGTAAGTAGCAAGGACAGATGGAATCCAGCAAAGTGCTGACTGATCATGCTACAAAGCTTGCAAAAAGTAATCTAAAGAGACTGATTTTCCATTTCTTTAGTAAGAGTCACTTTTTTAATTCTTTTATTTAAAGACCAGGGTTACAAGGTTGTTCATACTATGTTTCTCCCCTTCGCCACAGTTAAAGTTGCTCGTGATTGAGTTACAGTCTTGCATGTAAAACAACCTTCACCAGTGTTCATATTCTGCCACTAATGTCACAGTTTTCCTCTCCACCTCCCTAATGCCCTCTTCTTCCCAACCACCCTCCAAAGCCTACTGCTGGTGCAGGAATTTATTTTACCCTTTGTCTCTCTTCTATTTTTTAACACAGTAGTTTTCAATACTGTTAATGAAGGGGTGCTATGCATGTCCCAGATATTTTGATTTTTGCCAAATCTCTGTGTGCAAACTGCACGCATGATATGTGCTTTTCACATAGGTCCAAGAGACTGCCCTGAAGCAGACAAATCTTGAATACACTTGAGGGAATGTGGTTCATGGTCACCTAAGTGAGCCCATCAGGGAACTTTCTGATTCTTTATATATATTCTTTATTTGAGCTTCATGTTTACAAAAGTATTTGTAGTTGTGTTTGAGTCATCGAATGTATACCACCCTTAATCAGTGTAACTTTCCCACCACCAATGTTCCCGATTTCCCTTTTCCTTTACACTTTGTCTTAGGGACAGGCATCTTATTTCTCACTCACACTATCACTATCATGGTACTTGTTAGGGCAGTTATTTCTCTAATTGCTCTCACCATTTTATGTGGTAAGGTTCATATCATGGGCTGGTCCTTCCGGCTCACTACTCTATTGTCTTTGGTTATAAGTACCATACTTTTATTTCTCTTAAATCTCAAAATGAGTAAGACTATTCTGTGTCTATCACTCTTCCTATAACTCATTTTACACAGCATAATAGTCTCCATGGCCATCCAAGTATAGGAAAATTTTATGACTTCATTATTCCTAACAGCTGTGTAGTATTCCACTGCGTAGGTGTAACAATGTTTCTCCTAGAACACTTATCTGTTGTTGGATACATGAGTTGTTTACATATTCTGGTATTGTAAATAGAAATTCGGTGAACATTGAAGAGGGCAATTTTGTATTGTGTTTTTGTATTCATAGGGTTTATCTCTAGGAGTGTTATTGCAGGATATTATGAGAGCGCAATTTATAGTTTTTTGAGGAATATCCATTTACTTTTCTAGAAAGGCTCAACTAGACAGTATTCACACCAACTGTTAATGAGAGAATTTATCTTCTGCATCCATGCTGGTACTAGTTGTTCTTGTTCTTTGTGATGTGTGCCAGTCTCTGTGGTGTAAGATATCTCATTGTTGTTTTGATTTGCATCACCCTGATAATTAGTGATGTGGAAAATTTTTTCATGTGCCTTTTAGCTATCTGTATTTTTTGACTAAATGTTCATTTCTCCTCCCAATTTTTTTCTGTTACTAGCAGTTTTTTTCTCGTTAAGTTCTATAAGTACCTTGTATATCATAGATATTAGCCACATTTTCTCTGATGGGTTTTGGATAGTTTCTCCCATTCTATAGGTGACCTTTGTATCCTAGTCACTGTAGAAGATTCTCAGTTTAATGTAGGTCCATTTATTTATCTCTGCTTCCAAATGTTTGGACAGTGGTGTTTCCTCCTTAAATATGCCTTTAGTTTCAATGTCATGGAGTGTTTCATCTACATTCTCTTCTATATACCTTATAATTTTATGCCTGATATCAAGGTCTTTAATCTATTTTTATTTGTTCTTTGTATATGATGTTAGATAGAGGTCTGAGTTTGCTTTTTTTGCTTTGTCTGCCCAATTCCCCTAACACTACTTGTTGAAGAGGCTGTCCTTGATCCACTTTGAGTTTTTTTCCCTTTATCTAAGATTAATTGATTGTAGTTTGGGTTTCCTTTTCTGAATATTCAAGTCTATTCCATTGATCTAAGGGTATTCTGTCTTTATTCCAATACCATGCCTTTTTATGACTATTGATTTTGTAGCACAATTTAAAGTTGGGGAAAATGATGCATCACATTTTCTTTATCATAAGGCTGTTTTAGATATTGATGGAAATTTATTGTTCCAAATAAATATAAGGAGTTTTTTTGTTCTTTTGTTATTTGTGGGGTTTTTTTTTTTTGTTGTTGTTTTTTGGGGGGAGGCACACCTGCAGCTGTGCTCAGGGGTTACTCCTGACTCTGCGCTCAGAAATCACTCCTGGCAGGGTAGGGGGACCATATAGGATGTTGAGGATTGAAAACAAATCCGTCCTGGGTTGGCAGCCCTACCGATGTGCTGTCTCTATGGCCCCAAATTTCAGGAGTTTTTGATCCACTTCTTTGAAGAATGTCATGGATATCCTTATAGGAATTGTACAATCTGTACAATGCTTTAGGAAGTATTTTATTGCATTTTAATTATGTTAATCCTCTCAATCCATAAACAAATGGGGTATAGTTCTCCATTACCTGTGTTCTCTCTTATTTCTTGAAGAAGTTTTTTTGCAGTTTTCTTTATATAGATCATTCACATCTTTAGTTAAGTTGACTCCAAGGTATTTGAATTTTTGTGGTACTATAGTGAATGGGTTATTTTTTAATTTTCTATTTTTTTTCATTATTTGGTATAAAAGAACATTGATTTTTGCATGTTAATTTTGTAGCCTGCTATTTTGTGTTATGAGTCTATTGTTTCTAAAAATTTTTGGTAGAGTCTTTAGGATTAGCTTTATATAGTATAATGTCATCTGAAACAGTGAGAGCTTGACTTCTTCCTTTCCTATCTGGATGCCCTTGATATCTTTTTCTTGCCTAATTGCTAAGGCAAGTATGTTGAGTAAGAGTAATACAATGTTGAGTGAGAATGAGTAGCAGTGAGAATGAGTAGCCTTGTCTTGTGCTAAAGTTTAGAGGGAAAGTTTTTAAATTTCTCCAGTGAGTATAATATTTGCCTTGGGTTTGTGGTAAATGGCATTTACTCTATTGAGAAAAGTTCCTTTCATTTCATCTTATTGAGAATTTTTATCACGAATGGGTATTGGACTTTATTAAAAACTTTCTCTGCATCTATACATATGATCATATGGAATTTTATTTTGTTGATATTGTGTATTACATTAATTAACTTGTGTATGTTAAAACATCCTTGCATCTGTAGAATGAATCATACTTGGTCATGGCATATGAACTTCTTGATGACTTGTTGAATCTTATTTGCTAGTATTTTTTGAGGATCTTTGCTTCTGTTTTCCTTATGATCTAGAGTTCTCTTTTTGTGCGTTATGCTTCTGTCTGCTTTTGTTATCAGGGTAATGGTAGCTTCAAAAAGAATTTGGAATTATTACTGTTTCTTCAATTTCCTGACAGAGCTTATAAAAGTATTAGCTGTAGGTACTCTTGAAAGGTTTGAAAGAATTTGTTAGTAAATTCATAGTAAAAGCATATGTGCTTTTGTTTTTGTAAAGACTTGATTACCATTTTAACTTTGTCAATAGTTAGGGGTCTGTTCAGATATGCAGAAACTTCTTGGTTCAACCTTCTAAAGTTATAAATTCAAGAATTTATTTATTTATTCCAGGTTTTCTTATTTTGTGGCATAGATTTTCTCAAAATAGTCTTTGATTACCCTTTGAATTTCTGTAGCATCTGTATAAATGCCTCACTTTTCATTTCTAATTCTGTTTATTAAGTATCTTTCTTTCCCTTTCCTTGCGAGTTTGCTAGTTTATTCATCTTGTTTACTTTTCAAGGAACTAACTCTTGCTTTCATTAATCTTTTGGATTGTGTTTTGGATTTCATGTTCATTAATTTCTGCTCTCAGCTTTATTATTTTCTTCTGTCCTATTTTGTTCATTTTATTGATCACTTTCCAATTTTGTAATGTGCCATTTTTATTTATATAGGCCATTTGTTCCTTCCTGATGAGTATTTGCAAAACTATATATTTTCCTTTTATTACTGCTTTTGCTTTGTACCACATTCTGATAATGTCTCTTTGTTCTTGTTTGTTTCCAGAAATCTCTTTATTTTCTCTTTGATTTCCTCCCTGGCCCACTGCTTTTTTTAGTAGTGATCTGTTAAATTTCCATGCATAAAGCTTTTCTTCTGTGTTTGTTTGTAAATAACACCTAATTTTAGTGCACTATGATGGAGAAGATAGTTTATAAAATTTCTATCTTCTTGGGGCCAGAGTGATTGTGCAGCAGTAGGGTGTTTTTCTTGCATATGGCTGATTAAGGATGGACTGTGGTTTGATCCCCTGGCATCCATATGATCCCCTAAGCCAGGAGCAATTTCTGAGCACATAGCTGGAATAACCCGAGTGTCACCAGGTATCCCCACAAAAATTCTATCTTCTTTATTTTAGGAAGTTATGTTTTATAGGCCAGCATATGGTATGTCCTGAAGAATTACCCATATGCATTGGTGAAGCATGTGTATTCAGTTTTATGGAAATGGAGAGCCATATACATATATGTATATATGTGTATATATTAATATATATTAATTAGTAAATATATATTAATTAATAATATATATTATATAATATATATTAATATAATAATATACTAAGCCATACTCTTTCATTTCTCCCTTCAGAGAAAAATATTATTGTTAGTTTTTGACTACTGATCTATCAAGAAAGGGCAGGGGAGAGATAAAGTCTTCCACTGTTATTGTGTTGTTATCAATGTCTTTCTTCGAATTTGTCAGAAATTGTTTCAAATAATTTGCTGCTCAATCATTGGGTGCACATATGTTTAGGAGTGTTATTTCTTCTTGTTATACATATCTCTTGAAAATTATTAAGACATTTCTATCTTTATTATTTGTAACCTTTTGTGTTTTTTGGTTTTTGGTTTTTGGATCACACCTGGAGGTGCTCAGATATTACACCTGGCTCTATGAACAGAAATCGCTCCTAGTAGGCTCAGAGAACCATATGGAATGTCAGGATTCAAACCAACATCTTTCTGCATGCAAGCCAAATGTGTTACCTCCATGCTATCTCTCTGGTCCCCAATTATTTATAACCTTTTAAGTTTAAAGTATGTGTCATCTGATATTAGCATGGCCACACTAGAATTTTTAAGGGAGTTGTTTACTTGAATTATTTTCATCCAGCCTTTGAGTTTATTTTTGTTCTGACTAAATTAAATGTGTTTCTTGTAGGCTGAAAAAGTTGGATTCAAATTTTTGGCTCATTTTGCCACATTTTGTGTCTTAATTTATGCATTTATTCCATTGAGGTTGAGAGAGATAATTGTCAAGAGATTTACTGTCATCTTTTTTCAAAAAGTTTGATGTGTCTGTTGGTCTGTCTTATCTTACAGTAGAACTGTCAGTTTGTCTTTTAGGACTTGTTTTTGATCTATAATGTTCCTGAGATGCTGTTTATATCTGAAATTGTATATCCTTCCTTTAAATCTGAATGTTAATCTGACTTGGTGAATTATTCTTGACTAAGCATTCATTTAGTTAATTTTGTCATTATATTCCACCACTGCTTTCAGGCCTTGATGGTTCTTTTGAAAAATCTGCTCTAAATCTTAAGGATGTTCCTTTGAATGTAATTTCCCTTTTGATCTTGCTGCTTTCGGTATCTTGGTATTTGCCATTGTGACACAGATGTGTCTTTGAGTGCTTTTCTTTGAATCTCTTTTAGCTGATACTCTTTGGGTAAGCAATATTTGGTTGCATGCACTCTTTTGCTCTGGTAGTTTCTCTTCAATGATGTCCTTGAGCATTGATTATTCCTGGGTTTTTTCTTTCTGGGTCTCTTAGTCTCCAATTACTCTTATGTTGTTTCTGTTGAGTTTTCAAAGACTTATATTTTCATTGGTTTATATTCTTTGAAGTTTTTTTATTGTATGATACTTTGTTTTAAGTCTCTTGCCTAACCTCTACTGTTGTATGAGTTATTGAACACCTTATCTTCCAGCTCACTGATTATATCCTCAGCCACTTTTACACTGTTGGAGGGGCTTCCCATTTAGATTTTTATTTCATCTACTAAGATTTCTAGTTCTGTTATTATGGTTTGAATTTTTTCATTTCTATTTTCATATTTTCTTGATTCTTATTTTTGAGTTCTTTCTTTGAGTTCTATGAAGATCTTCTATATTGCTTCTTTCAAGTCCTTTTCTGAGAGCCTATATAGGTGGTTGTTACTTGTCAAGTCATCAGAGCTACCATCTTTATTCTCTAAACATGTTGTAATTCTGCATAGTTTTCTTACTTTTATATTTACAATACAGTGTTTTTATGTGCTGTGCTGGGCTTTATTGACTAGGAGAAGTGCATGGTCAAAGAGCAGAGAATCTTACTCTAACCTTTAGGGAAGGCTCTTCTTATCTGTGAGCAATGTGCTTTCTGGGTGCCACTGTAGGTGGTGGAGCAGGCTTTAATTTTTTAGACTGTGGTTAGCTCACATTGAGGCAACTTGCTTTTTGTGCACTGGCAGCAGTAGGGAGCCTTTCTTAGTAAGTCATTGTAGCTTTATTGTTAAACACATCCAGAATGTTTAATGAGAACTAGTACAAAGTCTGTTTAGAGTACAGGCAGGGGTCAGGTGGGGAGGACGGAGATTTGGGACATTGGTGATGGGAATGTTGCACTGGTGACAGGTGGTGTTCTTTACATGACTGAAACCCAAACACAATCATGTATGTAATCAAGGTGTTTAAATAAAATATATAAATAAAAAAATATAGACTGAAAAAAAAAAGACCTGGTTCTATGTATATTATGGCTCCACTACTATTACTTTAACTCCTTAAAGGCCTGATCTTTAAATAGTATCTTATCCCTGAGAATCCTCACTTAATCTTTATCCCCTTTTGGCCTTTCACTACAGAATAAGTTACTGATAGGTAACTTTTCTGGATGTATTTATGGCAGAGTTAGCTTATATGGTCACATTATTGTTAGTCTGCTCAATCTGTCAACAAAATAGCAGAATCTGAATATTGTTTCTTTCTTTCTTTTTTCTTTTTTTTTTCTGATTTTGGGGCCCAGCCAGTGGTGCTCAGGGGTCACTCCTGGCTATGTGCTAAGAAATTCACTCCTGGCTTTGGAGACCATATGTGATGCCAGGGATCAAACCGAGGTCCATCTTGGTCAGCCACATGCAAAGCAAATGCTCTACCACTGCTCTATAGCTCTGGCCCCTGAATATCATTTCTTAAAATGATACATAGACATTTTTTCTCATGATTGTGGAGACTCAGAATTCAACATGAAAGTAATAGATTAATTCCTAGTGAAAATATATTTTAATTTTGAAGGATTTTTATTGACATTTTTCTTTCTTTTTTTTGTGGGGGGGGGAGAGCTGCACCTGGCTTCACTCAGGGGTTATCAGGGATTAGTCTTGGTGCTGTGCTCAGAAATTACTCTTGGCAGGCTCAGGTGCCATATGGGATGCTGGAGATCAACTTTGGGTAAGCTGCATGCAAGACAAATGTGCTATTGCTATTGCTCTGGACCCTTAATTGACTTTTCACTGTGTCCCTTATATTTGGTAGGTTTTTTGGTGGTTTTTTTTTCTTTTATAAGAAGACACTGGTTCTATATTATAGAGTTCCACCATGTGACTTCATTTAACTTTAGTTATCTTTCTAGAACCTGGTCTTCAAAAGCAAACTCTTCATGGAAAAATGAGAGCACATATTTACAATATAAATATAGGTATATTCTAAGAACAGCACTCAAAAGTGTATGGATGCATCATTGAAGTGATCTAGAAATGAAGGAGTAGAATATTTCTGATTATGCAACCACTATTCTAAGAATACTTAGGCCAATTTTAAGAACTAGGGTGTCACATTTTTAGCTTTATTTTACTGTTTCAAGAATGTTATGAAGATTTAAGAGGAATAAAAGGGAATAAAACCATGGTGTTAATTTTACTACAATAAAAGCATAATTAAATTTAGAAGGTTTTGTTTCAACACACACATTAAATTGTGCTAGTACTGATTACAGAAAAGTCCCAGTCTGAAAAGAAGGAAATTTGAGGTCAACCGTTTAATTTTTTTTATCTATATACATGCCAAAATATACAGACAGGGTTTATGCATTTATAAATTCCAAGTTGTTCTTGTTTTTTTCTTGGGGGTTAATGGAGTATTTTTGTAGATTTTAAAGTTTGGGGAAATTTTTCAAAGGTCATCTTGTGGCTAAAATCTAAGTCAAGTGAAACTAGTTCTAATATTATCTTGCCACAATAGCTACTATATAGATGCATTTTTTTATCTTTGTGATGGCCAAAAAATAAGTCTTTAGCTAGGTCTTATATATTATATATTATCTTTATCAGCTTCATATTAAGGCTTCCAAAAATGAATCTAGAGAACAGATTCATTCCACAATATCTGAAGAAAACAATATGACCTCCATTCACACTCTTCTGAACATTCTGTCTCAAAGAACCCCAGTACAAATAGCCATTATCTTTCTCCTTTCTCATTATTCTTCACTTTGTACTTTTAACTTCCTATAAAAACTATTTTTTTCTTCTTTGAAGGTCTCTACCATTTTTTATGGATCAGTATTATTCAGAGGTAGTTGTTATCTAAAGAGACATGCTATCATGATGCGGGAAAACTTTGTCATTGAAGATAGAATAGAAAATTTCATACGCCATATGTCCCCTGTCAATATTTGTGCTGCCCATTTGAATCAAAACAAGAATTCACTAAAAATCACCAGAAGTGGAGCCTTCTTTTGGGGGTGTTATGAAAAAAATAGATTCTTTATCCAAAATAATCAGATGGACAGAGAGAGACAATCTAGTGTCATTTGCATTACGCTTAGCTCTTCTCTCAAATTGTCTGGCAAAGAGCATCGCCTCTTCTGATAGCTCCTGTAATTACTAGATTATTATCTTGTCATTGTTCACATTTAGTTTGCTAAATCATTGTGAACTTCCCTGACAGGCTGCTAATACAAGGTCAGAAAATAACATTTAATATTTATATTAGGACAGTTTGCATAGAAGCAGAGCTTGAGGTGAGAATTTGAGTGCACATGATTAATTAGAAGTACTCTAAAAGAAGCAATGTGAGGAAGATAGAATAAAACAAAAAAAGAACAAGCAAAGACAAGGATTTTGATGAAACTTAGAATCAGCCTGAGTCTCTTGAGGGCCTGGTGCATTAAAGATTCTGGAATGTAGGTACCATCTTGATGCTCAGACACCAGAAATCATTTAATTTATTTTTAATTAGGGTAGCATTGGTTCACATCATTGTATAAGTTCCAAGGTGCTTTTTGTACTTTTTCATAAAAAATTAACTATACCTACCACCAAATAATAACTCTTCACTGTAGTCATAGTTTTATCTGTTCCTTTGGTTTCTCGCTCTCATTTAACTTTTTAACATTTATTTTTCAGGGAGAAAGATCTTAGTCACATGCAGTTGTGCTCTAGGCTTATTTCTGGTTCTGTGCTCTTATTCATGAATCTGTGTTTAGGAATCCCTCCTGGATGGGATCAGCATATCATGAAGTGATGGTAATTGAACCTGGGTCAGACACATTCGAGGCAAGCATTTAACCCACTGTCCTATCTCTCTAGTCCTTTCTTTTTTGTTTGTTTGTTTGGTTGGTTTTGGGCTACACATGGTGACACTTAGCTATTACTCCTGTCTATTTGCTCAGAAATAGCTTCTGGCTCAATAAAACGCAGGTCCATCCTGAGTCAGGGGTATGATAGGCAAAAGCCCTACCACTGTGCTTTGGCTCCGGCCCCTCTAGTCCTTTCTTTTTTACTTAATATTTCACATTTAATTTAATTTAATTTAAGCTGTGCCATACTTGCCATTCACTTATATTGCTTAGCATAGTACTCAACAGCCCTACTTATGTTATGGCAAATTATTATTCATTATATCTGAGAGGCTTTCTACTGTGAGATTTAAGTGTATATTTTGCATGCATATATCACATCTTTTCATCCATTCATCTCTCATCAGGCATGTGGGGTGTTTTTCATATATTGGTTTGTAATTGGTTATTCAAATAACTTAGATATACTTGGTTTTTTTCTAGCTATTGTTTTATATAATTTTCATTCATATCTAGTAGTGGAATAGCAGAATGGCAAGTCTACTTTTACCATTATTATTTTTCATATATACATAATTTCTATTTTTTCCTTAAAACTTTTATTGGAACACCATGATTTACCAAGTTGTTCATAATACAGTCATTTCAGGCATTACATGTTCAAATACCAAACCCACCACAAATGTAACTTTCCTTTCACTAATGCCTCAATTTTCCACCCACAATCCTAAGCTTCCTCTTTGCTGGACCTAACAAATTTACTTCATATTGTTTGTTACAACTCAAAGGCAGATGGAATGATCGAAACTTAGATCAACAAGGGTCAGTTAAAAATATATTTTTGTCTCTCCGTGGTGTTATTAAAGTCAGTGTCTATGGATTTGCTGGATCAGTTATTGGTGCCCATTGAGCCTTCTGTGTTACACTGAGCTTGGTAGATTTCCATATAAATTTCTCATCAGATTTCCTGTGATACTACCAGGCTACTACAAATTTTATACTACTATAAAATTTTGAGGTGTTGTGCATTAACTTTGGTTTTGTAATACAGGATTTGTAGATCTGAAACAAATGTGGTGGCTTAGAGCTTTGATGCAGTTAAGTCTTAGAGCTGGGCAGTTCCTGTCAGAGAACTCAGGGTGTGACCCTGGGCTACTTTGGTTCATAAAGAAAAAGGAAATTAACATGAAAGGCTGTATTAACCTTTCATCTCTTAACTCAGTTTTTAAAAAGAGTATATTGAAGCATATTAAAGTAAAAATATATTTTACTTCAGGGGTTGGAGCAATAACACAGTAGTAGGACATTTCATGCAGAGGACCCAAGATCCCATATGGTCCCCTGAGTCTGCCAGGAGCTATTTCTGAGCACAGAGCCAGGAGTAACTCCTGTGCAACATTAGTGAAGCCCCCAACCAAATAATAATAATAATAAATAATAATAATAATAATAATAATATTTTACTTCAGTATATAGAAGACAATGTACTGAAAGTCAAAGGATAACTCAGAGATAACTTACGAGGTATTTCTCTAGTATTGCTTGTTTTTCTGCTCTCACAATGATGAGGACTCATTGAATTTGTTCATTCATTTGGATTAATTAGTGTGAGGGGTGTTATTAGAAATAGTGTCCAGGCCATCATATATGTAATGCATATGATCTGTCACTGAATTGAATCTGCAGACTTACCTTGGATTAATTTATGAAAGCATATGCAAGAAAATTTCAATAACTAAAATATGTTGATTAAAAATGACATTTTATAATTTTTGAGTTTTGAAATTTGCTTATACATGAATAAACAGGTTTCTTATGCTAAGTGAAATGAGGGAGAGGGATAAACATAGAATGAAACATATGAATGATCATACTCATCTTAGAATGTAAAATAAAATATAATATATAATAGTACACAAAGACAATAGAAATGATGGGGTGATAAGTACAGATAAAATAGAAACGGACAATAATAATTAGAAGTGATAACTCTGGGAATTTAAATAATGTAATAATTATGATACTCCTTCAGTAACAATATTGCAAAACATAATGCCTAAAAGGGAAAAAAGGGGAAAGGAGACAGAAAAAAGAGTAAGAGAGAGAGAGAGAGAGAGAGAGAGAGAGAGAGAGAGAGAGAGAGAAGAGAGTGAGAAAAAAGTGTCTGGAGTTGTGTTGGGTATATGAAGGTAAATAGAGAAATTGGTAGGAAAAAATGAACACTGATAAATTAATGGGTGTTGAAATATTGTATAACCAAAACTCAACTATCAATGACTTTTTAACTCTGTATCTCATGTTGATTTAATAAAATAAATAAATAATGAAAGCTCTGTAAAATTTTGAGATGACCTAGAGTGACAGTGTGTCAAGTTTAACATTAAATTTCAGCAAATAATGAGAGCATGTCTTTTACACATGGTCATAAATAATATTCAGTATATTTACATATATACATATTTAAATTTTACTATTATAAACTGTGTGTGACCACCTAGTTACCCAATTTGCATTTCCTAAAATGACAATTAGATTCAGCAATACTCAATACATTTATAGATGTTCTCATTTGTAAAATACTCTAGTTACTAGCTGAATTTAATAATACATGGATTGATTTTTCAAAACAAATATATGACAGTATTGCAAGCCATGGTGCCTAAAAGAAAAAAAAAGTAAATAAAATGAGAGAATGAGAAGGAGATAGAGGGAAAGTGTCTGTCTTAGAGTCAGGCTGAGGTTAGGGGTGAGGAAGAAGGGGAGGATAACCAGGGAAATTGGTGGCCAGAGATAAATACTGGTAAAGAGATGTGTGTTAGAACATTGTATAACTGAAATTCAACTATTAATAAGCTAACTCTGTATCTCATGATGCTTAATAATAATAAGTCCTATCAGACTTTGAAAAAGCAATTCCTCTGTCAAGAACGCTCACAATGAAACCTGAGCTTTATGAAGAGTACATGGGTTATTTGTTGACATGCATGTGGTTGACTTCAGTTTGATCCCAAGCATTTCATATTGTCTTCCAAACACAACTAGAAGTAATCCTAGAATGCAAAGTCAAGAGTAAGCTCTGAGACTGTTGGGTATGGCTCTGCAAAAAAAATTAAAAAATAAAAACCTATACTTTTAAAGTATACATTATTGTTATTTTTTATATTATTTTACTATAGATCTCTAGAACTTATTTATGTAAAAGTGTATGCCCACTGATAAGTAAATCCACATTTTCTGCTAAACAAAGTTACTGGCAACCATTATTCTAACCTTTCATTCTGTGAACTTGGCAACTTTAGTACTTTATATAAGAGGAATTACACAGTGTTTGTCTTCCTGTGGCTGACTTATTTAACTATTATGCCCGTAGGATTTATCTATATTGATAGATATTGCATCCTTACTGTATCTTATATTACCAAATAGATTTTTGTTAAATATATACACATATACTTTATTATTAGAATTTAAAATTTTCCACATTTTTATTGTGAATATTAATTTATTGAAATTAGACATTTAACTTATAATTGCTTATCTTTTCATTTTCATAATTGTGTCATTTTTGATGATCAGATTTTTTTTTCAAGAATTGTGAATTTTTGTCAATGATTAGTAGATTTGTGTCGATTATAAGAAATATTTCTCTCTTGGTGCCAGAGCGATAGTGCAGTGGTAGGTCGTTTGCCTTACACAGGGCTAACCCAGGACGAACCTCAGTTCGATCCTTGGCGTCCCATATGGTCCCCCAAGCCAGGAGCGATTTTTGAGTAAATAGCCAGGAGTAACCCCTAAGCATCACCTAGTGTGGCCCAAAAACAAAACAAAAACAAAAAAAAATAATAGTGAAAATCTCAGTGGGCATTAAATTCATTACAGACTGCAGGCTACATGCTGCCCTTCTGCGGGACCTATTAACCATACCATCACCATATTAGCTCATCATTTTAACTCCACAGCACCTCAACTATATAGTCCCATGACAACCCCCCTCTCCAATTTTAATACTGATTTCACAGTAGGAAGACACCAAGTTAGACTATAATGTAATCCACAAAAATTCAACGAATAGAATCACCATTAGAATGCTCAATTGACAATATACAGCTTAGACAGTACCATAAGGTCCCATAAGTGCCATAAGTACCATAAGATCCCTTAAGTACCATAATATACAGCTTCAGACAGTACCATAAGATCCCATAGCTATTGGGGCCGGAGCAGTGGCACAAGTGGTAGGGCATTTGCCTTACACTCGCTGACCTAGGACGGACCGAGGTTCGATACCTGTCACAGGTGAGCGCATAGCCAGGAGTAACCCCTGAGCATCACCGGGTGTGGCCCAAACACCAAAAAAAAAATAGATCACATTGTGAGATATGGCAATGCTAACAAATTTTTTTCTGGTGCATTTTCTATGATCCCATTACCATTTAATTATACTACGCAGTTTTAAGTAAGTTATTCATATCTGCCAAGGGCCAGGCATTATGAAGGTTGGGAAACAGATGACCAGGGTAGAGGGTTTGTTACATTAGTGGTAGGATTGGTGTAGGAATTTCAAATGCCAGATATTGTGTATTAAGGACAAATCTGAAAACCACAGTGTCTAAAATAAAGTAATTTATAAAGAAGTATATATAACTTTCATTAAATGTATTCCTAGAATTTTATTTAAGTTTTTAGTGTCAGGAATTAACTCCAGGGCCTCACTCTTGCAAAACATGTAGTCTGTTTCTCAGCCACTCTCCCAGAACCTCCTAAGAATTTGTTTTTGACCATTTAAATAAAATTGTGTGAGCTTACATTAGCAGTTGAAATTCTATGCTACTCCTAACTTGTCAAAAATCTTAAATATGTATGTGTATCACATTTTAACACATGCTTTTTCTGTCTGTTTATGATCATATTTTTAGGTTAACTTAGCACATTACTTGCATTGTGTTTCAAATGCTAAATTAAACTTGTTTTCCTTAGATAATACCTTCTTAGTTATGGTTATTGTATTTGAAATTTAAATTACTGAAAGTTTCATGAATCTTCTTTAATGCTGTATTTTAGTCTGTAAATTTTATAAAATACTCTGATATCATAGTTATTCTGACCTTATAAATGGGAATATTACTGATTGCATGCACTAAAGCCAGAGAATATACATGTGGATTTTTTTCTAAAGAAAAATTGGAGCAAGAAAATCTAGTCCTATAAGATTTCATGGAAGTTATTCCTTTAAAATTTTAAATTTATCAATTTAAGATTTCTTATGGAACAGCCCTGTGTCTACATTAGTATTGTTTTATTTCATTATTTTTTTTTTTTGGTTTTTTGGGCCACACCCTGTGACGCTCAGGGGTTACTCCTGGCTATGCGCTCAGAAGTTGCTCCTGGCTTCTTGGGGGACCATATGGGACGCCGGGGGATCGAACCGCGGTCCGTCCTAGGCTAGCGCAGGCAAGGCAGGCACCTTACCTCCAGCGCCACCGCCCGGCCCCCTATTTCATTATATTTTAATGGGACTTATTTCAGCACCACGTGGTCCAGATATATAGATCTTGCTGTGTGAGACCAATAATGCTTAACTCTTTAAGCCTGGTAGTGCTCAGGAGACCACTTAGTGCCAGAGGCTGAAATCAGTGTCCTGCATATGGCAAGTGAGTGCTCTCTCCCCATGTCCAATGTTAATTACATTTTACTGTCAGCATTTAAAGACCAATTGACCTGTAAAGTAGAAAATCTTAAATAATAATTTGTAAAATGCATATTCTGAGCTTTGACCTTTCACAGAATAAAAATTTAAACTAGATACAACAAATATTTTAACAATCTTATAGCCTAATGACTTTCTCTATGCTTTGTTTTAAATGTTAAGTTTAAAATAATCTTCAAAAATATAGAAATCATAAAGAAAATATATTTTAAAATAGATTCCAAAGCTACCCTTTGAAAGAGTGTAATGTCTAGAGAAAAAATAGGCAGACAAAATACATTCTAACTAACCAAATACAAATGTCCTACACTGTATCATCTTTTTTAAAATACTCGTTCATATTTTTGTTGGTTGTATTGATGTAATTAAATATCAACAAGATGTTTCAGAAAAACAATTTAGAATTTCCTTTGAAATTCAGGTTCAATCCTAGGTTCTAGATTCCAAGAGAATATGAAGGATCTACCCAAATATTCATAATAGCAGTAACTACAACAAAACAAAAACATATACAACCAAGAAATTGCAGATTAGTCTCATTTTTCTTCTGAGTAGCACTCCATATTAGAATTTAGGAAGGCAATATGTTGCACTGGTGAAGGAGAGTGTTCTATTTATGCTGAAACCCAACTACAACCATGCTTGTAATCATGGTGCTTAAATAAAGATTAAAAAATTAAAAAAAGAAATAAGGATAAAGTCTCCAGCATATATCTTATTCTGCTATAATAACAACACAGGTTAATGTTTGAGTAGTTAGCATAATAATTTATAATAGGGCAATTATAAAAACTGACTATTTAAAAATAATACAGCAAAAAGGATGATTGCCTTGCACGCTATTGACCCCGGTGCAAATGCCTGTCATTCCATATGGTCCCTAAGCACTGCCAAAATTAATTTCTGAGTGAAGAGCCAAGAATAACTAACATGTGAGCATCTCTGGATATGGATCCAAACCAAAATGAAATAGAACTATATCAAGACATGGCCGTAATGACATAATGATACCAGTGTAAAGAGGCCCCCAAGCACTGCCAAGGTGGGTTGGGTTTGCTCTGGAATCACAAGGATCAAGCAGCATCACATCTTCAGGCCTTACATTGATCCATCCATCAGGATAACTGAGAAAACTGAAAATGGCACCCAGGCAGACTCCCTGAGCATAGACTGAAAGCAGTCCTCCCCTTTTCCATGAATATATACGTGTATAGTGTATAGTGTATAGTGTATAATAATACTAGCAAAAAAGAACAAAAGACAAAGTTTCATATTGGAAAATATTTACAAAGGACATATCTGATAAAGATTTGCTAGCTAAAATATTCCAAAAGACTGAACCTCTTAAAACTTAACCATAAGAAAATAAGGAACACAATATTAAAAATGAGCAAATGAACTTAAAAGATACTACACTAAAGTATACCATAAATATTATGAAACATGAAATTGTGTATCTTGTCATCCCAGGGAAATGCAAATTAAAATAATATACAATATATGCCTATTAAATATCCAATGAGGCCTAAAGAAATAGTACAGGGGTTAAAGGTCATACCTTGCATATGGCTGACCCCAGTTTGAGTCAAGCTCCATATGATCTCCCAGAATTTTGGGGGCCATTTCTTAAAGGTACTGAGCATCATTTCAGTATCAAATGTGACCTTTGAATGACATTTGACCTCAACATTCATTAGTTTGGCTCAGGGTATCTCTGGTTATCCAGGATTAGTTGATTCTGAAGTGCTGGGGACCGTCTGATTGCAGCTCTGCCCTCCCAGGTGAGCTTTGCATCCAGCAGACATTACTGGGTGTAGTCTGGAAAGGGAGGCAGAGCCTCTTCCTTCTGCTAGGTTCTTGCAGCCTCCATACCCTACCAGCATTATATGGTTGGGCCAATGCCTCAGGTTCTGAAGCAACAGACCTAGACAACAATTACACACTGTGCACAGGTTTTATTCCTATCATTTGTGAACATGGACAGAAAAGAAAGAGAGGAACTCCAGTTATGCCCTAAGCATCTTTCAGGGGGTCTAAGCAGAGAGATTCAGCAAAAGGCCTCCAGCACAGTAAGAAAACTAGAAAAAAAATGTAAAAAACAATGAGAAAAGAAAATTACCAAAGATAAAACAAGTAAATGATCAAAAGATACCTTCAGTTTAACCACAATGTTCAACAAACTCAATTATAATTCAGGTAATTAGGAAAGTACGAGAATATATGAGTTGAAGTGAAAATAAAACATAAAACTAATACAGTCAGAAATTATAGAAATAAAAAATATGGTAAGCAATATTTTAAAAAAAAACTCAAGAGTCTCTGAAAAGCAGAAAACAGTATCTAGGCAAAAGATAATTGTGCACTAAAATGAGAACAAAGGAAACCATTAGAAAACAGAAGATGGAAAGAATACCAAAATACCAAAAGAATACCAAAAGCATAGTAGTGAATTCCGATATGAGTTTGAGAGAAACAATATATTAATTTCTGGAGTCTCTGATGAACAGAAAAGCAACTACGATGAAGAAACAAATGTTAAAGAACTCATCAGTAATAATTTTCCAGATTTAAGGATTACCATGTCAAAATCCAATAGTCTCAAACGGTTCCAGAAAAAAATGTTTTAATATTCTTGAAGGAAGACTTCAAAACATATTGTATTCAAGATGTCCAAATTCAACAATAAAGATAAAATTATGAATACATCTAGATCAAAAATCTAAGTCTTAGGGGCCAGAGCATTAGCACAGAGGTAGGGCGTTTCCTTGCACATGGCCTATCTAGACCTTAGTTCGATCCCCTAGCGTTCCATATAGACCCCCAAGCAAGGAACAATTTCTGAGTGCCTAGCCAGGAGTAACCCCTGAGCATCACAGGGTGTGGCCAAAAAAACAAAAAGAAAAAGAAAAAGAAAAATCTATCTTAGATAATTATTATCTAAGAATAATCTATAAAATGTACAGCATACCTATCAAAAATAACATTGGGAATCAGAGGAGAATAGAGAGATATAGTACCAAAACACAAGAAAAAGAATACCTCACCAAAAATACTCTATTCTGCTAGTTTATTAGCATTGAAGGAAGGACACAGAGCTCCATGGACAGGTAGCATTTTAAGGAAGTCATTGCCTTGAAACAAATTTTGCAAGATGTCTTAAAAGAGACTCTAAAGAATGCGAGAAATTTCCCAATAGATGGCACTGAGTATGGCCCTCACTCATGGTGAGTTCAATTGCACTCTACTTCAAGAATACTAAGGGATTTCATTCATTTTCAAGAATGAATCAACATTTTATTTATGTTGGTTAAAATCACCTAACAATAAATCTTCACAAATTGACTTTTATTGATTTATTTCCTGATAATTCAATTTGTTGGAGCACGTAATATGAAATAAATTTATCATATGCCTGCATGGGATCAAGCTGGATAAAATAGGGAAGAACCTGGAGACATTGGCAGATGAACAGGGTCAGAGGTGCTGAGAGTATGTTGGAACATAGTACGACTAAGACAACTATTATAAGCAACTTTAGTATCTTAATAAAAATTTAAAGAACAATTTAAAAAATTCCTAGGAAGATCTAATGGACCTCTTCTAAGCACCACCTAGTTCAAACTCAAATATAAATATTAAAATTAGATAAAGTGGCCAAAACTGATAAATAATATTGGCAAAATAAAATTGTAGCAAAGATGTAAAGCATCAGGAACTCTCCTTCTTTGATGAAGAGGTGGAAATTTTATATAGTCAGTTAAGAAGATGGTTTAACAGGGTCTAGGTTTCATTTGTGATATGCAGCTGGTGTGTACCATGTTTAATAGTACTTCTCTAAAAAAACAAAAGAAATAAAACTCCAAATAAATAAAAACAAATGTCATAGGAACCAAAGTCAGTAAAGCAGAGAAAGTGTTTGCTTTGCATGTGATTGATCAAGTTCAATTTCTGGCACCCCATATGGTTCTCTGAATAACCAGAAGTAATTCCTGAAATCAGAGCCAAAAGTAAGACCTGAATACCATAGATTGTGGCCCCAAACAAAACAAATCAACACAAGACTGTGTGAGAATTTTCTTAACTTTTTTGATAGTGAATTTTTTAACAATATATATATTTTTGTGGTTTTTGGGTCACACCCAACAGTGCCCAGGGGTTACTCCTTGCTCCATGCTCAGAAATTGCTCCTGGCAGGCACGGGGGACCATATGGGATGCCAGAATTCGAACCTATGATTTTCTGCATGAAAGACAAATGCCTTACCTCCATGCTATCTCTCCAGCCCCTCTGTTGTTATTTTTTGTGTGTGGTTTCTGGGGACAATATATTTAAAAAAGACATTTATTATGAGTAAAAGAATTTATATATTTACCCAAATAGTTAACATATCTATTAAAATATGCTATTAAATGGGTACTATTTTAATCTTGTCATGGACTGAGGAAAAATCAGTCTATAGACTCAATGACTAATCATCAAACTACAATAGTGATTATTACACATTAATAGTTTAGACAGACAATATTGTTTATTTTTTCTTAAGAGAGGAAGTCATGGGGCCAGAGAGATAGCATGGAGGTAGGATGTTTGCCTTGCATGCAGAAGGACAATGGTTCAAATCCCAGCATCCCATATGGTCCCCCTATCCTGCCAGGAGCAATTTCTGAGCATAGAGCCAGGAATGCTGCCAGGTGTGACCCAAATGCCAAATAAAAAATAAAAGAAAAGAAGGGAAGTCATAGGAAGTCATATTTGATGATTTTACAAAAGTATATAAAGGTTGCTTACTGTCCCGTAGTAATCATAAAAAAGCTAAATCAATCACTGAATTCCACTGTCCAATCACTAGAATGAAAAGAAAAATTTATAGTTGTACACATACAGCAGTTAGTATTCATAAATCTTTTGGCAGAATATATATTTGTACAATAATTTTAGTAAAACTCTTTGGCAAGGTCTAACTTATCTAAACCACTTCTAAATCTAAACAAAAAGAAATAGGCAAATATGGCTACACAAATATATGTTAGAAAATGCTTATTTCAGTATACATTTTAGTAATAGAGGAGCATATCTCATATTTATCAGCAATTCTATGCATAATTATAATTATGTATTGATATACTCATCAAATATTAATATAAAGGAACCAACAATGTTTCTAAGGACTCAAACACAATAATTAGAAAACCAAGTTGTTGTATAAGCTCATTTATATGATAGTTAAGAAAATAAATCCTTGGTCATTGTTACCAGGATAATGTGTCTCTTGTATAGAGTAGTAACTAGGAGCAACAAATAGGAGAGGCAAAGAGTTTTAGACTGCTGGAAATATTGTTATCTTGACCAAATATGATTATTGCACAAGAGTAGAAATAAGTAAAATTCTATCTGATCACGCACCTAAAATCTGTATATTTTACTACATACATATATACCTCTATGCACTTTTTGAATGCTTTAATAGTATAATAAGAGGAAATGAAAGACTCCCATAGGTGGAACAACTCAGGAGTAATTGGAATAAAACTTTAATGATGTAGAAGATAAGTCTTTTCAAAGAAATAAGGATTGCTTGGACTGGGGCATGATACAGATTTTTCTAAACTGTTTTATCTATCATTTTTTAGTCAATTTGGTTTGAATTTAAATTATTTTTATATTCAGGCAGTCTTGATAGCTAAATTGCTTCCATGATTTGAAATCTACTGATATATTTAAGGGCAAAAAGAAAATAATTGTTATAATGAGTTTAAAAAAAATCTGCCTGGAGCTTACAAAGATAAGAGGACATTTAATGGAGCTTTTCGTTTCACTTTAAAAGCACCCAGCAAGGGGGAACTCTCTTACCATATAATTTAATGATCCAGGAAGAGATTTTATGAATGGCCAACTAGTGTGCTGCATATATATATGTTTGGCATGAAGCAAAAAGAATAAGTAAGATGGTTTATGCTTTTAAAGACTGCATTGCATTTATTCAATGAGAGATGGGATGAAAAAAATAAAAGAACAGCAAAGGAATATACTATAAGTATGGCACAGTTAGAGTAGTTAATACTTCTTTATGCTCTCCGTGTACTTATTTAATTTACTTATTTATTAAGGAGAGTGGAGTCAAAACTCCAGATGCTAGTTCGAGGCTGCTCTTGGCTCTGTGCTGAAATTAACTGCATGCAAGGAAAGAAACATATTTAAGCCTCATTTTTTTTCTTGCTTGTTTGTTTTGTTTTTGTTTTGGGGTCCCACCTGTAGCCCTGCAGTGCTCAGAGCTTACTCTTGGTTCTGCACTGGGTATCATTTCTGGCCTGTTCACAGGGATTGAGCCAGGGTTAGCTGTATGCATAAAAAGTGTCACCATGGCACAGTCTAAAGTGCCATTTTACTCTTAAGCAGACAACGTTGTGTAGACAAATTGTTGAAAACTCCTGCATTCAAGGATCCACTGGCTCATATATATATACCATACATGAGATGAAACAGAAAGTTGAAGTAGGCCAAATTGTTCTCAACCGTCAGCTTCTCTGTTCTATGAGACTATTCTTAAGTTGTGTGCCTTCAAAGCAGGACTTCAAATTGAAGTTCTTTCCTAATGATCTTTGTTGAGTTGTACAGACACCCCCAACAGTGCTGGGACCTACTGTAGGCTGTGTTCCAGGATCATGTGGAGCTGCAGCTGAAACCTGGGTCCTCTGAATGCCAAACAGATACTTCAAACCTTTGAGTTATCATCTCCTTTCCGTGTTCATGATTTCTTAAGCTATAATTGGCAAGTGAAATTGATAGCAAAAAAGGAAAAGAGGGATAGGACAGAATAAGAAGGTAGGCAGAGCAAGGTGGCTGTATAGTTGAGTCTGACTTCAGCCAAATCTGTCTCATAGGGAATTTAAAATCAGTATTAAACTATGATTGAAGTGAAAGTTAAAGCAAGAAGGATTATTTTTTATCTTTATCATTTATATCCCCAACAAATGGGAAAAATCGCAAGAATGGAGATATTCAGAGGCAGAAGAGAAACACAGTTGCCCAGGCTGCTCTCAATGATATGAAACATTAGAAAAGGGGAGAGTGGAAAGGTAGCCAGCAACTCCCTTTTACATGAACACAGCATCACTTAGGAATGAGGAAAGTAGATTTTAGATTTTAAAAAATGAGGAAAGTAGATTTTATAACTGTGATTCTTTTTATATACAGCCAAGCTCTCAGGAAATGAAATACTGCCCAAGAAAGTTTTTCTCTTTGAAATGAAAAGATCATGATTCTACCCAGGACTTTCTATATATTCAAAGAGAGGTAAAGTAAATCAACAATAATATCAAGGAAAGCTCCAGACTCCTGCCTGGCTTTCTCCAAGCATCAGTCATTAAGACACATTGATATTAGTGAAATTAAAAGTCAATAGACTAGAATAGAAATCATGCCAAGACAGTCAATGTTTTGTAACAAAATTACCAAAGCCTGTGTATGGGTAAAAAAATAACTGTCAATAAATAATTTTGAATCACTGGACATTCATATGAAAGAGAAAAGAATCTTGGCCATTATCTGACACTAGACACACCAAAAAAAATCTCATTTAAAATAGATAGTTGCTCATAAATCTAAATATAAACCCACACAACTTAAAGAATAAAGTAAAATCTTTTTATGAATTTTCTTAAAGAATAGTTTATGACCAAAGAAAAAACATGAACATTTGTCAAAAACTAAGTAATATGAACAATCTTTGTTTATGAACAAAGAAAATCATGAGCCATTTGTCAAAATCTAAGTAATATGAACTTAATAATTTTAAATACTCTTTAAACAAAATTAAGAAAATAAAAGGTAAGCAAGCCACATAAAATTTTTTTGATTGTTGATTGAATTCCAATACTTTGCCAAAAGATTGCAATAAAAATGTATTGCAGCAGTAAAACCACACAGCCTAATAAAATGTGTAATGGTTGAATAGAGACATCAGCAAAGAAAATATGCAAATCACCAATAAGCACATGGGAAAAAACTTAGTGTTATTAATTTCTAAGGACATGCAACTTACAACCACAAAGTGATACTAATACAAAAGTTTGACAAAGTGAGTCAGACAACTTATTTTAACTTTTGGGGCATTTCTTCCGCTCTTTTAAGAGTTGATGTTTCCAAACTACAAGGATAAATACAGGCAGAAATTATTAAGAATATAACTCAAAAAAGGGGGGCACTCAGAATGTTGATTTAAAACTATACTAATTCTGAATAGGCTCTTTTTTATTTATACTGTTCTACTATTGAGACTTGCAGGATGCTCCATCTTGTTTGAGATTTCAGGCTGGGATGATGAGATCCCCTGAGTCCTGCCTTCATGTTGTTGCCTCTTGCTCAGCAGGGATAAAAATACTCCAAGTTATCCTCCTGCTTTGTCATATTCATGCATGAAGATACTTTTATATGAGTGATCTGAAAATGTTGGGATTTAAGTCTCACTGCTTGAATAATTGTCTCAAAGAAGTGAGATTTTTCTATGTGAATTGTGAGCCTGAGAGGAGAGAGAAGTTGAAGGCTGTTACTAAGTAAGTGTCTTGATTCTATACATGGAATATACACATCATCATTCTAGCTGTCACCAGTAAGCACTAAATGCACCTACGTTGGTCACACCTCATTTAACAAGCTTTCCAGACTGACCAGGCCTGAGCCTGGCTGAGATTGTAGTCTCTTTAAAGTCTCTAACTCAGAGTTCATCATAAATCCCACCACAAGATCTGGGTCATGAGTAAAAGGAACCAGGTTATTGCAGGGCTTTGCGAAACGGATAAAAATAAGATCAATATCGCAAAGCACGGCTGGGCAAAGGAAAGAAGAAAGGTAGGTCTTTTCTGAAAATTAATCTGCATGGATTTTTCTATTTCACTAGGAGTTTCACCTGCTGCAGGGAAATAACTCTCATCACCTCCATTATCAACTACAAAAAGATAATGGAGACTGTAAGAATCCCAGAAATGGAGATGAGTTTTTACAGGAGGGCTAGGGAAAAAGATAAACATGTCAATGTTCAGCTGTGTCATTGTTATAATTGTGCAGTACAAAAGCATCTAGAGTCCATTTAGAAAAGGCTCTGGGAAGCAAGAAGCAGACTTCTTTCCTTACAGTTAATTAGAATGATTTCAGGACAATGTATAAGTTCCTGCTGCAAAAAATACATATAAATGTGTTACTTAGCAGTCAATTTCAAGAGTGTTAGGAGATGAAGGTGTTTCTAATGTGAAGATGGGTCAGAGGGAAGGAACTCTCAAGGCAGGGAGTTTGGAGGAGGTGACTACAATAGTCCAGGCAAGATAAATGATAAATTTGCCAACTAAGAGACAGAGATGGATACATGAGAGAAAAGTACATAGTGTCAAGGAGGCAAGATTGGCATGAATTTATGAACTGACAGGTTACTGTATTACATTGATTTTCTATTAGAAATTTTATTGACACTGAAATATTTCAGGTCCAACTTGCTCTTGCTCCTGGGAACTTGAATACTTGTTGCCAATGACAGCAAACTCATATACAACTCTCCTGAATCTAGGTAACTATGGTAGGAGAAATCAGGTCATTGGGTTGTAGAAAATATAACATGGAGGCTGGAAAAGTGGTGCTAGAGGTAAGGTGTCTGCCTTGCAAGCGCTAGCCAAGGAAGGACCACGGTTCGATCCCCTGGCATCCCATATGGTCCCCCCAATCCAGGGGCAATTTCTGAGCGCTTAACCAGGAATAACCCCTGAGCATCAAACGAGTGTTGCCCAAAAAACAAATAAATAAATAAATAAATAAATAAAATTAAAATAAAAAAATAATAAATAAAAATAAATAAAAGAAAAAAATAAAATATAATATGACACTGGGATTACTTCTAGTATCAGAAGTTTAGGGATTAGAGATAAATTAGTCAAGAAAGGTTGCCTCAGTCATGGCTGAAATCATTGTCACTTATTTTTGTACGATTTTCTAGTGTCTAAAGAATAGCTCAATCCAAATATAGAATTTTGTTTACTTGTTTTTGGGCTACACCCAGCAGTGCTCAGGGGTTACGCTTGGCTCTATGCTCAGAAATCATTCATGGCAGACTCAGGGATCATATGGAATGCCATGGATTGAACCCGGGTCTATTCAGGCAAGGCAAATGGCCTACTGCTGTGTTATCACTCTGGCCCCCAAATTCTTTCTTTTGTTCCAATCACTAGTAATTTTATTTAAAGAGTTGTCATGAGATCCTATATAAAATATAGGGCAGCTTAAATCACAGTATCTTTTTCTGAGAATACAAAAAAAATATCTATAAAATTTGGATACAAGAGTTTCTGTTCTGTTACGGGAGGATATCAGTCTGTATTACACTTATATCATAAAAATTAATGATAATTTTTGTGCAAGTGATTTTTAATAAAGTGTTTTTGAGGTAAAAAAAAAGGAGAAAACTATAAAAAGCAGAAAAAGAAAGTCAAGCTTGGGTGTTATTTCAGATCAATTCTCTCTCTGGGTCTCATCCTAAGTGCAATAGAGTCTAAATTTCAACTAGAATTCTTCAACTACAGAATTCTGAGCTTCTTACTAATTGGCAAAGTCTGGTCTAGAAGTTTTGAAGTCCCAAGTACATCCAGTCTCTTGTAGTGATACAAGTTGAGACGCTTCAATGGCTTCAATGATAAGCTCAGCTTCAAGGTCAGAACACAAAGATGTGAAGGAATGATTTAACAGAGAGATTTCATATCTGTCACATGATCAAACTGTCTCATTGTAAACGTACATCACACTATTCAACAATTAATGTGAACTTAGATTTTTTAGTTTTTGACTATTAGGAATGTTATTGCCATGGTCATTCCTATACAATTTGAACATGTAAATTTAGTTTTTTGTGTTGAGAATATTTTTATAAACGTATTTTTCTTCCCAGAGAATTGTGTAATATTTGCCCATTTTACTGGGACTGTCTTTATTTTTTGTTGAGTTATAAGTATTCTACACATTTTTATAGGGTATAATATTGAGGAAAGGTATGTTTTCAGGTATTATAAGCACAAATATAAAAATGGAGACAAGTGGGGCCAGAGCAGTGATACAGCAGTAGGGTGTTTGCCTTGCACACAGCTGACGTAGGACAGACAGCATTTCGATCCCCTGGTGTCCCATAGAGTCCCTCAAACCAGGGACAATTTCTGAGTGCACAGCCAGAAGTAACCCCTGAGCATCACTGGGTGTGACCCAAAAGCCAAAAAAAAAAAAATGAAGACAAGTATCTGCTTACATGAACTTAGATTCTAGTGCAGATATGGGGAACCAAAAATAAATATGAAATATTTCAGAACAATTGATGTCTTATAGGAAATTAGGTGGGGATATAATACTAATGTACAGCAAAGAAACATAAGGTAGGCTCATCAGTTAAAAATACAATTTCTAATTTAGTTGGGAATTGAGAAGAAAGAATCAGCTTACATAGGAATATATTTAAGTCACAATTAAAGAAAGAAAACCTCATTCTCAAACATAAATTAGTTTAAGCTGAAAGAGTCTTTTTATAGTTGCTCATTTAGCAGAGTTTGACTCAGTACTTAGATCTCAGGCCCATACAGAAGTCCTGTGCAGCTGTGCATGGGGTCACCAGGGCCATTTGCTGCTTATGGCTGCAACATGATCAAACCCAGGGCTTTCTGCTCTACTACTTAAACTTTTACTCCTGAAATTATTAGTATAGTAAAAAGTAAAAAGACACTAGTAGAATTTTTGGTCATTTTGTCCTAATTAAGCATTCCCTCAATCATATAACTATATTCCAGGGTTCTATTCACACATTATTTTTCAGGTAACTAAATTTTACCCTGATACTTTTTTGGGGGAAAAATATACTTTCCAGATTCAAAGTGCAAACTTCCTTTATTCACATCTTATTATTTAAATACATGGTTATTAAGTATATACAACTCAAGGTTTCTCACCATTTTATAGTAATGAGGGCAAAGGGCAAGAGACAATTTAAATTATATCTTTTATTAAGAAAGTAGTTATCATGGAGAAAAATAAGGCCCACAACAGCATTAGGGTTAAATTCTGTGCTCTTAATACTGAACTTTCTTTGAAATAATTTTCCAAAGCAAATTATAAAATATGAGGTGACTGTGTTTCCTATTTGCAAACAATGCATAAAACATAAAGTAACAGGTACAATATTCACATTCTAAAAATGCAATTTGGAATATAGCACTCCCTTGCTTGTTTTGAAGCCAGCAAGATCAGAAAAATCCAATAAAGGCTAAGTGTGCTTGTGGGTAATTTCCCTATTATTTGGGTGTAGTTCCACTTAGATGAAGGACAAATACCTGAAACCACTACACATGTTTTACTGAAATCTGGCTTAAAAAATAAAAAGAAAAGGAAAAGGAAAACAATTCTATATTCAAAAATCTAATCTAAGGCAACTTGAACTATTCAACTAAGCATTCAGCAACACCTTAGTATAGGGGCTATAACTTTGTCTAAGTTGATTATAAGAAGAATCTAATTAAAAACAGCTGTCCCAAAAGCCTTAAGAACAACTAAAAGATTATTTTAATGTCACCAATAAGTAGTATTTGTTGTTTGATTTAGGAGAGGGTTGGGACACACAAGTTAGTGTCCAGTGCTTACTACTTTTTCTGTGCCCAGGGGTCACTCCTTATGATTCTCAGGGGACCATATGAGAAGCCAGGGAACAAAATAGAGTCATCCCATGCAAAGTAAGCCCCTTACCCTATGTACTATTTCTCCAGTTTTAAAATTGCTTATTGGTAGCTTTATAAATCAATTATCTTTATATTAATTTTTAATTATCTATAATGTACCAGACACCATCTTCTAAGAGACACAAAAAATTAGTGGAAAAAAATCTTCTTAGTAAGGCTTATCATAGGAACCAAATAATAAACAAGTAAACAAATAGACAAAGTAATTTTGCAAAATAATAAATAATAATTGATTTCATAGGCCAGATAATCAATTAATAGTTTGGTTTTATAGACCAGAAAGATTTGAATGCAAATAAGATTAGGGCAAGCAATTAATAAAGACGTGGATAAAATTACAAAATATGACTTAATGTGTAAAATACTAAGCGTTAACTGAACCATATTTTATCCCTAGTATCTCATATGATGCTTCAAACATTCAGGAGAAATTCTTCAGTGCAGAGCCAAAAGTAATTCCTGAACTTCACTGTGGGTGACCCTAAAACAAAAACAAAGCAAAACAAAATGGCAGAAGTTTCCATTTTCCTTGAGCACAATGAATGCAAGCTATGTTGTTGAAATTATATTTGTATTATATAAGAAAGCATATTCACATCCAGATGAAGGAGATGAGGGTCTAGCCTTATTAAAATATTTCATTATTCATGAAGACTTCATAAAATAGAACTATGTATCAAGAATCTGACCATTTCACCTCTACTACAATTCCCTTCAGTGACAATTTATGTGAAAGATACTATTCTACATACTTAGGAGTCATCATTAGCTTTAGTTCAGATTCTTCCAGCCCTCTAAATATTTATAATTCAGTTAAGAGTCAGGCATGAATAAAAGTAATGAAATTAGAACCATAATATCAACTATGGCAAATGCCATAATTGAGAAATAAGCAAATTGCTCTCTGCATGCATTCAGTTTTGCTTCCAAATGAGAGTTGTTATGAAGATGATTTCAGACAAATACTCAGACATAGGTTGGAATGGAATTTTAAAATGAGAGCAAAGTCACTATTAAAAATAAAAAATACAGAACCATAGTCTAAAGTCAAAATATATGTTGATGTAAATTATAATTCATCAATTTTTCTTTTTCTTACCCCTACTTTTTAAATTATATTATGGCTATGGGCACAATTTTGTAAACTATGGGTCATGTAAAATCTTAGCATATAGGCAAAATTAAGGATATTTTAGTTTAGGGTCAAGGAACTGATTTTATAGTTGCTAAAAGAAACCCAAAGGATTTGCACATAATAATTAAGTACCACATCTTCAGATTCTATCATTTGCATATACATAGGAGATAGGTATAACCTCACTCTCAGTTGATCTTTGTCCTGGCTCTTAATACAGGGTACTTTTTTTAAATATCGTGTGCTTAATGTTAAACTATGAATTAGACACTGATAAATAGCAGAGCCCAATAACCAGGTTTGTATGGGTGAGCAAGCTCTAAATGCTACTATGCAGACAATGGGAGACAAAGTTTTTATCAGACTAATGACACCAGCAAAGATGCAGCATAACTAGCCCCTTCTCACCCCTTTGTTCTTTTATATTAAAAAAAAAAATCTTAATTTATTCCCTTAACTAAGATGGGAAGGACAACCAGCCAATTATGGCTGCAAAGGAACACAGCTACACATTTAGGTTTTTTAATGAATTCTCTCTGTTCTGCAAATAAAAAAATTATTCCCTAATCAATTAAAAAGTATAACTGCTTTTATTTAATTTATTTTATCTTTGGGGTTACACATCCACCTGTGCTCAGAGCCAACTCTTAGTTTTGCACATAGGGATTACTCCTGGCAGACTCAAGGAACCATATGTTGTGCCAGGGATTGAACCCAAGTATGTGCCACGCACTCAAGCATCCTACCCATTATACCATCACTCTAGAATAAAATTATATTTGCAAAAGACCCACACCCTGGGAATTGCATTGCAACATCCATGGGAAAAATATATGAAATATTTTGTAACCTGAAATTTTCATTGTAGATTATTAGTAAGCTTAAATGATGATCATTTCTTCCTTTTAATTTGAAATAGAAACACATAATTTTGTTTAAATATTTATTTCTTGGTGTTTTATTTACCTTTTATTTTGGATAAAATTTGCCTTTCTGTGAACAATTTCTTAATCCAAACATAATCACTTAACTTCTGTTTTTTTCTTCTGTTAATTATTTGTCAAACTGAAGCCTTCACCATTATTTCCTTCCTCTATTCCACTGAAATAGCTATTTATTTCTACATAACCCAAAGTAAATATGCAAGTGTTGAGGGTGAGCTGAGGTGTTCAGAAAAATGGTTGAATGTAAAAATTAGTCAGTAGTAATTGCTTGATACCTTTAATGTGTGTGTGTGTGTGTGTGTGTGTGTGTGCTAACTTGCTTTGGACTTTAAATGCTTTACAATATAAAATAGAAAGCTTATTTAGTCCCTATTGCCTATTTCAACCCACCTCTAATCTACCTAATTTACCTGCCTGTTTCCAAATCATCCACTGCAAATATCCTTTCTGCTGTACTCTATCTCTCAAGCCTAATGTTTTTTTTAATCCCTGGAAAATTATAACTTGTGTGAAACTTTTCATGAAGTGCTTGAATGAGCAACATTAAGTATTAAATCTATTAAGTACCAATCTATTAATAAACATTGATTTGAATGCTGCATTGAAAATACAGGTTTTTGTAAGTAGGTTGCCTCTGTATGAATCCAGATTATTCTAATTATTATGTATGAGATTTCAGAAAACTTTCGTTTTCATGTAGTTGTTTCTATTACATAAGACATTTGTAATAATAATAATACACCGTATTTTTGAATAAAACATAATGAACACATGTAAAGGACATAGATGAGTATAAAGGTTATAATAAGCTCTTGATAATATTCATTTATTATTGCTACTCATTGATTATCTCCATTTCACCTCATTCTTGGGTTGAATATCATTTACATGATTTTTTTCTAATGACTATTTTCTATTCATGCTATCATGTAAAATAAATCCAATGAGCCTGTTTAATGATTTAATTAATTAATCACTTGGCTTTAATTTAAATTAAGTTGTAGGCAAATTTATCTAAGATATTATTAATTTACTTGGTCTATTTTTCTATGCTCCTGTGAATAAAGGATGCTTGATGAAATATCCCCCTTATTATAGTTCCAAATACCCTGACTCGAGTTTCTTTAAAATGGCACTGTCCAGCAGTTTAGGAGTTTTGAAGACAAACAAGCAAGAAAAACTCCACCAATTTGAAAGTATTTGACATGATAATTAAATAGCCTTCAGCAACCTTAGACTGGATCCTTTGCATCTTTAGAGGTTTAAATGTCCATCTAGATTCTTAGTCGCTTTTATTGGAATTGGAATACATTTTTCAAAACTAAGGGAATCTAAACAAAATGTGTAAAATCTGAAGAAAAAACAAATAGTTATCATTTCAGTTACTTGTAGGTATATTTTATTTTCCATCTTTTTATTTGATAATGAATCCAAAAATTATGATTTGCCAGAATTATATTCTTGGAACTAGAAAGTAATACAATGCAATAGAAATGCTATTTCACTTTACTGACTATTGTCTGTGATTGCATTTCAGGAAACAAAACAGAACAAAAAACATAAAAAGAAAGGTTTATTTCTACTTGCACTAATTTTTTTAGAAGCAAGGAGAAATTTTATCCCTTTAATTATCTGGACTGTCCTTTCTCCTTTCTCTTTTTAAAATAATATCAATTTAATGAGGCTTGTAGAAACCAGTTTCTTTGAAAAAGATTAATCTTAAGTAGAGATTGTTAAAGTTGATTTCCATTTCTTTGTTTCTGGAATGAAATTTATTATAGTTCAGATGCCTGACTCAACATTCTCACAGGAGATACAATTTGGAGGCGATATTCTTTATTTCAACTTTATCTTCTTTATCAGGAGGTTCCAAATAAGAACAAAGAGAGTGCAAGAATTTATGTGTGGGAAGAGTGTTGAAAGAAAAGAGAACAAAGAAACATAAGGAAAATTTTCTTTTTTTATATATAAAGGACAAGAAGTAGGTGGTAAATGAAAGATTTTTATTCTAAAATGTTAATTTAGTATCATAGTTTCCACTCTTCATGAACACCAAGTTCTCAATTTCTGTCGAAAATTTATGGCATATACACCAATGATAAGTTGTGAATTGCAGATGGCCCACTGCATCTTATATTATTTACTTTAATAATATAGCATTATTTAGTCAAAAGAAAACAAAATACTTTAGTTGTATTGCTCATGACCATTTCTAAAGAATTGTTATAATTTTTAATTTAATGTCATGTCATTAGATTTTCCAAAAGACTTGTCATGATTCTGTCTTTGAATACAACTTTTATTGGTACTCAGAGCTTAGTTATGACTCATTTCTCAGGGATCATGGATCAAGATACTCCAGGGGATCAGATAGGATACCAAAGATCAAACACAGTTCATCAATATGCAATGCAAACACCTTATCCACAGTATAATCATTTGGCTCTTTTTAAATAGAATTTAAGAGTCTTCTACAAGACAGAAAAAGTCTACCAAATCAACACTGATCATCACCATTAAGGATTGTAAGGAAATATGTCTTTGGAGAAGTGAAAACAGAGCTATTCACATTTTACACATGAAATGATTAAAACTGGTTCATGAAAGATACCTCTAATACTATGCTATAAAAGTATAGAGAAGTAGATGTTGACATTGATCCTCTCCAAAATATTAAAGGCCAGTTTTTTTTATTTTTTTACATTTGTCAGAATCAATTATCCCAATATATCTAACATTTTATAGTATTTCTTTGATAATGACTATTATTTCATCCAATAAGACATTTTATTAGGCTAGTATTTTTTCTAACTTTATACATCTTCCTAAATGTATGTGTATGTGTGTATATCTTTATACCTTCTATCATTTGCAGCTTCAAATACCAAAGAAATACATTAGTTTACTTTTGTACCTACTAGCTACTGAACACAATACTTAGCCTAAGGCAGGTATTAGTATGAAACTATATTTGGACGCATTTATAAGTTAAGATGATCGTCCTAGAAGGAATTCTTATATAGAAAGTCCTTGCATAAGTTTGATGCAGGAGAAGAGACAGTGACAGTGGGTCTCTATGTTGGTCCATGGTTCCCAGCTTCTTCAGTATTTTCAAGAATAAAAATATTGAGGGGGCCTGAGCAATGGCACAGTGGTAGGGTGTTTGTCTTTTATGTGGCCAACCTAGGAGGGAACTGAGTTTGATTCCCAGAATTCCATATGGTTCCCTGAGCCTGCCAGGAGCAATTTCTGAATACAGAGCATGGAGTAACCCTTAAGTGCCACTAGGTATGATATCCCCAAATAAAAGAGGGGGAAAAAAGAAAATATTGAGTAATAATGATGCTCAGACTCAGAATTTGAAGGTAGAAAAATATATTGGAAAGTAAAGGAGAAAGGAAAAGGAACTTTTCATTGGGAAAGAATTTAACAAATGGCCAGTTAAATATGGTTCCTAAAGAGGGAGTATTTATAGGAAAACTGAATCTTTTTATATTCTTTAAAGAGTATTCCTTATTAACTAATCCTACAGGATAGTCTGGCTAGTCTGAGTCTTGAGTATTTGTCTTAAGCATTGCTTATTATCTTAGTCTTTCAGTGAGTCTCAACTCTGAGGCAAAATGCTTTGTTCTTGGGGAATTATAGTATTTAAAAATGTATAAGGAAGGCAGTCAAAAATGGAGCTGCTAAGGAAGAAGGGGCCTACATGAATAGCTAATGACACAGCTTATAAAATTAGAAAATGATCAACAAATGGAACCAAAAATAGATAGGCAGAAGGAAATAACAAAGCTTGGAGCAGATCAATGAAGTGGAAATCCAGAAAACAATCCATAAGATCAAGAAAAGCAGAAGTTGGTTCTTTGAAAAAAAATAAACAAGATTGATAAACTGTGACTCCACCCCGAATTTATGGGTAAATATCTGCAAGATCTGCCTATTCCTGGGAGGGGTCTTGGGCGTATATTATGTGTATCTTTACCTGTAAGACCCTGCCCATTCCTGGGAGGGGTCTTGGGAAGGTTAGATAAGGCCTTTGACCCAAGGGATTAGGTTTTTTTTGCCAGGATGGAAAGGTAAGAGAAGGAGACATGGCTGAAAGAAGTTAAGACGCAGGGCAAGGTAAGGATATCATGCGTAAATGGTTGAGATTGACCACACATGTGGTGGATAGGGTATGAATAAAGCTGATACTTCCTGAAGCCTGTCTGAGTGAGTCTTATTCCCGCCGTGACCACCTGAAGTTGCTGACCCGCCGGTTAATGGGGGATGGAGCCACGTGGCCGGGGCTTAAGGACAAAGGCCTCCATCCACCAGTCAAGTCCATCATAAGGGCTGAATACAACAATAAACTACTGGCAACACTCACAAAGAAATCAAGAGAGAGAAAATTGATAAACTGAATTAGAATGAGATCACTACAGATATTGCAGAGATTCAAAGGCCAATCAGAGTCTACTTTGAGAAACTCTATGCTACAAAACGTGAGAACCTGGAAGAAATGGACAAAATTTTGGACTCTTATTACCTTCTATGATTAAATAAGGATGAGGTAACATATCTAAACAGCCCCATAACTATTAAGGAAATTAAAATGGTGGTCAAATATCTTCCGGTTTACTAGTGAATTCTTTCAAACCTTTTTAATAGGAACTTCTACCAATTATTTTAAGACTCTTAAAATTGAAGAAAAAGGAACACATCCAAATAGTTTTTATAAAGCTAACATCACCTTGATGCCAAACCAAACAGAGATGCTTCCAAAAAAGAAAATCACAGACCAGTATCCCTGAGGAACACAAATGCAAAGATCCTCAACAAAATTCTGGCAAATAGAATTCCATGCATCATCAAGAAGGTCATTCACAATGACCAAATAGGTTTTATCCTAGGAATTCAAGGATGTTCTAACATCTATAAATCAATCAACATAATACACCAAATCAACAAAGGAAAAACAAAAACCATATGATCATATCAATAGATGCAGAGAAAGCATTCGATAAGGTCCAACACCCATTCTTGATAAAAACCCATATCAAGATGGGAATGAAAGGAACTTTTCTCAATATAGTCAAGGCTATCTACCACAAGTCAAAGATCAAATACAAATGGATTAAAGACTTTATATTAGACCTGAAATCATAAGGTATATAGAACAACACATAGGTAAAACACTATATCACATTGAGACTAAGGCATCTTCAAGGAATAAACAGAACTCTCCAAACAAGTGGAAGTAGAGATAAACAGATGGAGCTATATTAAGCTGAGCTTCTGCACCTCAAAGGAAATAGTGTCTAAGATACAAAAGCTACCCACACAAAGGTAGAAACTATTTACCCAATACCCATCAGATAAGGAACTAATATTCAAAATATATAAGGCACTGATGGAACATTAAAAAAAAAACTAATCCCATCCAAAAAAAGGGGAAAAGTAAATAATAGACACTTTGACAAAGAAGAAATACAAATGACTAAAAGGCACATGAAAAAATGCTTCACATCACTAATCATCAGGGAGATGCAAATCAAAATTGCAATGAGGTACCATTTCACAGCACAGAGATTGGTACACATCACAAAGAATAAGAACAAGCAGTGCTGGCAGGGATGTAGAGAGAAAGGTACTCTTATTCACTGCTGGTGGGAATGTCATCTACTACAGCCTTTATGGAAATTGAACTCCCATGTGATCCAGCTCTTCCACTACTAGGGAAATACCCTAGGAACAAAAAAATACAATACAAAAAAAAAATCCCTTCCTTACACCTATATTCATTGTAACGCTATCTACAATAGCCAGACACTGGAAACAGCCAAGATGCCCTTCAACAGATGAATGATTAAAGAAACTGGTATATATACACAATGGGATATTATGCAGCCATTAGGAGAGATGAAGTCATGAAATTTTCCTATACGTGGATTTACATGGAATTTCTTATGTTGAGTGAAATAAGTCAGAGTGAAAGCAATAGACACAGAATAGTCTAACTTATCTATAGATTTTAAGAAAAATTAAAGACATGACTGTAATAAGGCCCAAAGACAATAGAGGTAAGGGATGGAAGTGTCGTAAGGACCAGCTCACAATTTGAAGCTCACCATAAAGAGTGGTGAACACTGTTAGGGAAATAACTACACTAACAACTAGCATGAAAATGCTAAAAAGTGAGATAAGTAGAATGTCTGATGCAAATACAGGCAGGGGTGGGGGCAGGGGAGCATTTGTAGTCGGAATGTTTCACTGGTGAAGGGGGTATTCTGTTTATGACTTAAACCCAACTACAAGCATGTTTGTAATTATGGTGCTTAAATAAAGATTTATATTTAAAAAATGTTGCTGCTAAGTAGTTGGCCAGGGGAAACTGAGGCTTTCTTTTTCAGGCTTATATCTTGCGCTAAAATATTCTAGTGCATTTAAAAATTTGTAAAATTGATCAATTTTGGTAATTCCCTCCAAAAGGGGGTGAAAATAACACCTTTGCTCCTTTTTCCCTCATGTGGAATTATCATTTGGAGGCAAAATCTTTGTTGTTGTTGTTGTTGTTTTTGAGCCACACCTGCTGTTGCTCAGGTATTACTCCTGGATATGCACTCAGAAATCGTTCCTGGCTTGGTGGACCATATAGGACGCCGGAGAATTGAACCGCAGTCTGTCCTAGGACAGCAGCGCGCATTGCAAAAGCCTACGGCTGCGCCACCGTTCCAGCCCCAAGGAGGCAAATGTTTTTTACTCAATAAATTATATACAGAAAAATTCTTGAGGAATTCCATAAAGAGCATCACGAAGGCTGCTGTTATCACATTGGTTATTATTTAATTTGCCTCACATAAAGCACAATGATTCATAGGGTGTTTGGGGGTGATCTCATTACCATTTTTGCCATGTGTTGAATTACTCTTTTACGATAGTTCATGGTGATTTGGGATGTCAGACCTTATATATAAAAATTATGCTGTATTTTCATTGAGATATTCTTTTGTATAGGCCCAAGCCTGATTCACATTGTGTGTAATATGCCATAACAAATAGATAAATCATCCCCAGCCAGAGTGTTAATGCTAGGTTACAGTAATTTTGCCCTGAGTGCTGAAATTTCAGCACTTTCAGGGTTGTTACCATATAATGTTATTTCATTGAAGAAATAATAGCACTTTTCTCTAGCTCTTAAAAATATCTTCTGGCATTTTCCAGGGCATTAATCATAAAATCTGTGTTTAATAAAAAGAGAAATTGAAAATAAGAAGAAATGGATTAAATTTCAAACAACACTGAAGGGAACTATCTGACTCCACAGTAGGTTAGAAGAGGAACAAATGGAGTTTTGATGTGTTAAATTGAGGAATCTGAATAAACGAGAGAGTTCTTTATTCCTTCAAGAGGATGAATGTTTAATAAAGGTGAGTTACATTCCACTTTGTAAGCACTTTTCTCACAATAATCTTCCCTCAATTAGGCATTTAATAAATAAAATCAAGAGTGTATCTTCTCCTTAATTGTTAAAATAAAACTGACAGCTTGAACAGACTCTCTAGAAAGTATTATGTTGGCTTTCATTCACATTTCAGGAGGAAATCATTCACTTTGAACTGCTTTTCTCTCCAAATCTCTATGTACATAGTTGATGCACAGATGTATTATTACCGATAAGGATGAAAGGGAATAATTCTGAATGTAAATGTTCTACTTATAGGGCCTTATATAATTTAATTCTTCACTATTATCACATTTTATAATTATTTTATTATTAATTAAATAATATTGTCATGATTATATTTAATCATTAGTGTAAGGGACAAGAATACCAGATTCCCTAAAAAAGTTCAAGTTCAAGTTAAAATATACAGTATAATAAGAGAAAATGCCAAAAACACTTTTATAAAAGTTTTATTGGGGAGGGGGCCAGAGAGATAGCATGGAGGTAGGACTTTTGCCTTGCATGCAGAAAGGCAGTGGTTCAAATTCCAGCATCCCATGTGTTCCCCTGAGTGATTTCTGAGTGTAGAGCCAGAAGTAAACCCTGAGCGCTGCCAGGTGTGACCCCAAAACATAAAAACCAAACTAAAAAGTTTTATTGGGGAGGGAGAACAATGGAAGGTGGGTCACTCCCTGATGGGTCATTCTTGGGAGCAACATCCAGCTCTGTGTTTAGGGGTCATTTCTGCCCATACTTGGAACCATGTAGTGTCAGGGGATTAAGCTAAGGCCTCTGGCTGTGAAGCACATGCTTTAGCACCTTTGACTCTATTTTCTTCCCTAAACCTTGTCTTAGTTCTGCTAATAACTTCTCTAAGGTGATATGGGGTAAAATAATTTACTCTTCGTTATTATCTGTATTCACATTTTACAAAAGGCCAAAGTATTAGTTTCTTTTCTCTTCTAAGTATTTTGCATTTCAAAGACAAATATTGCACTTTTCAAAAGAGTACAATTACATTTTGTAAATTGTAATAAAAAAACATGATGGAGTAATCTTAGTCATTTCTGTGTTCTTTCTGTTCCAAGACTCGAGATAGTACTTTCCCACATGTTTTAATGACTGTCGAAACTTCCAATCCTGCTCTCTCTATCTAGGTGGAGAATTTATTCAGAATAAATCAGAAAAGTCTCTTCCAGATATATAATTGCATATAATTTCCAGGATTCCTCTCTGAAATTTATTTAGGTAATACATACTTTAGATAATTTAGAATATTTTTGTTGGAAAATTCTTTGAGCACAACATAATTTCTTGTAGATATTAGGTTACCAATATATTTTGCTCTATTGATAGAATCAACTTCTGGATTAGTAGTCTTGATTTGAATGTGTCATATTACTAATAAAGCTTCACATATATTGTGCTTAATACAGTGATGATTCATGTCTTCCAATGGGCACACTAGCTTATATCCAATTTATGCATCTAAACACTCTCTAACAATGGGTAGACAGCCCAGTATTTTACTAAAAGTAAACAAAACAGAAAAATAATTTCACTTAAATTTGTTGTCCGATACTATGTTATAATATATGTTGTATATATAATATATGTTGTATATAATACAAGTATCTGGTTTGAAAAATTGGTTAACAATTTTAACCCATGTTAACTATCACTAAAATCAATTTATAGGTGAGTCTTAAATTTCTCCTAATCCACTATATCACTATTAGTAACCAAAGCCTGATTCTCAATTCCTAAATCCTAGTAAACCAACAATATGTAGATAAAAATCATAGAAATAATGTTTCAAAGGCTGTCTTTTTTTCACTAATAATGCTGTTGAGGTAAATTTTACTGAAGTATGTCAATAGCTATTTCTTTATATTATTAAAAATGTTCCACATGTGGCTTGTTTGTTTAGCCTTTAAAACCTTGAAGGACACTTTGTTTCTTCCAAATTCAACTGACTGTGAAGCTTTTTCTATCTTGTTTGTTTTGGGGTCACTAGGTGATGCTCAGGGGTAACTCCTGGTTGGGCTCTGGGAACCATACAGAGTGTGGCAGAATATTGGTAGGCAAGCACTGCACCTGCTATACTATTGCTCCAACCCCATGAATAAAATTTGTATAAATACTGGTTCTAAAGAATCTGTTTAAAGTAAATAAATTTATTACAATGAAATTAGCCATAACATAATTATTTTAAAAGTTTTTAAAAACTGCCTTTTATCCAAAATGATGGTGCCATTCACATTCTTATGGGCAAGATATAAAAGTTCTAATTGTTTTGTTACCAGGTCTTGGTCTTTTTTTTTTTTTTTTAACGTGGTCAGATTTCTTTAGTTCTCATGGATAATGCACTAAGAGGTCAAAAAATGTACTTTCCATGGAAAGTAACCTGGTGAAGACTACCTTGGCATCCTTCCCACTGTGGGGTCCAGGCTATGTCTGGTACACAGGTCCTGTGAGACCCTAGACCAGTATTTGTGGCACAGGAGGGAGGCAGGATGGCCTGAGTGCAACCCATGTCATCAGTGGACATGTTAGGGGCTTCTGGAGATGGGTCTGGTTTTCTGGTGATACTCCCCAACTTCACAAGAAGGGTCCCACTTCCCACACATCCTGAAAAGACATCCTTTAAAGATATAGTGTGTGTGGAAGGCACAGTAGAGATGACCTGTCACCCACTCAGCTGCTAAGTCTTGTAAATCTGGAACAGAGTAGTGCTAATGAATGTTTTTGAATGAGTGGATGGAGCTGAGAGGGGCAGATAGACTGATGCAGCATCTCAGGTCTTCTTGCCAGGCTTGTTTCATTCAGAAAAATAAGCGTTTACAAAATGTAAAAATCTTGGGGCTAGTGCGGTGGGGCTGGAGCGGTGGCACAAGCCCTCACTAGCCTAGGACGGACCATGGTTCGATCCCCTGGCGTCCCATATGATCCCCCAAGCAGGTGCAATTTCTGACTGATAGCCAGGAGTAACCCCTGAGCATCACCTGTTATGACCCAAAAAGCAAAAATAAAAAAAATTAAAAATCTTCCTTTGCCTCCCCTAATTTATTTGCCCAGGAGAGGGAGAGGGTGTGCATGTCTAGCCTAATATTTCCCTCTTACAGTCCCCCAATATCTATATATAATATACATATTTATATGGGTCCGCTGGTGTCCATTATACAGATTACAGGACAGGCAGACTGGAAGTCAGCCTTGTAAACCAACTTAAGAGTACTTAAGGCCAGAACCTGCTCCCTCTGACCTCCATCTCTTTACACTCCTGGAGACTGGGCACAGGAGGCAGACAGAGGATTCTCATGTCCAGGCAACATAGCTGGGAAAGGGATGTTTCTATGCAAGGTACTTGGTTTCCATTGTTCTCAGGCTGGGGAACCCAAGGCCCTATGTTAGGGGAGGCAGGCTATGCAGCAGAAGGGGAGGAGGCCCAGCTGCTCCATTAGGCAGCAGAGAAACATGGCAGCACAGTGGGGAATAAAAGAGAGAGAACTTCTAGGAGGAGGGGCTCTAGACACTGATATAGGCTCGTGGCCATGTGTGCAGCCTAAGCTGGGGAGACAGATACATCGCCCAGGTGCCCAAAGGGTCATGGCCACAGAGAGAGTCCTCAGGCCAGTAGTGGGCCCCAGTGTACCTACCTAGCTACTGGGTCTTGGCTGCCTGAGCCCAGAGTACTCTTCCCAACTTGGGTAGCTGATGAAAGAAGGCAGGGGATCCCCAGCTCCGTGTCACTCAAGTTGTCTATCCAGAAGGCTACCGGAACAGTGTTTTCACTGTGGAAGGGAAGAGTTGTGCGAGTTGTCCCAGATACATGCCCTCCTTAGGCCTCGGCCCAGCGGCTCAGGACCTTCACATACACTGGGAAAGGTCCTGCCAGGGAGGCATCTCATTTGTCCAGCAGGTCAGCCATGGGGTCTTCTTGGTTCTTTTAAGCCAATTTTTTATCATTCTAATAACAGATATGTATCTCACAAAGATTCATTTGCATTTTCCTGATGCTAAAGATGATAAATATTTCTTTAGGCACTAAATTGTCACATATATATTCTCTCTAAGAGATTACTGGTCTTTGGCAATTTTGAAAATCGTATTTTTATATTCAATATTTTAACAGAATTTTATTGGAGGTTTTTATGTGGCTTCTGAAGTGAAATTCAGGGACTAGCCACACAAAGCATGTACCCAATTGTTTAATTACATTATTGGCTGCATGTTGAGCTTTATAAGATTTTTAAAAATATCTTTTGGAAAAAGTCTGAGTTGAACATATACCTTGAAATTATTGTATCTTAGTTCTGCATTTTCTTTTTGTTTTAAAATATAATTTTTCAGAGAAATATTAATTATTTTAATAGAGTTTTATTTTTACTTATTTTTGTTTGTTTGTTTGTTTTGGGGCCACACCCGATGGAGCTCAGGGGTTACTCCTGGCTATGCACTCAGACCAGGAGATGGAACCCTGGTCCGTCCTTGGTCAGCTTGTGCAAGAAAAGCGCCCTCCATTTGTGCCACTGCTTTGGCCTCAATATTAATTAAGTATTAAGGAAGGCCATTTTATTTTCCTTTTATCCACTTTTAGATTATGCTTTAGTTGTTATATCTGAAAAGCATTGGATTAATACCATGACACACACATTTTATTTTCAGTCAGATACTTACAGTATTCGATACTGTATTATATTTATATATTATATATTTATATATTAGTAAATATTATATTTATCATGTAGCATACATTATGTTATATTAATATATTATATACTGTGTTTATATTTATTTATATTCCTAGGAGTGGTATAGCTGGATCGTATGGGAGCTCGATTTCCAGTTTTTGGAGGAATCTCCATATTGCTTTCCATAAAGGTTGAATTAGACGGCATTCCCACCAGCTGTGGATAAGGGTTCCTTTCTCTCCACATCCCCGCCAACACTGATTGTTCTCATTCTTTGTGATGTGTGCCAATCTCTGGGGTGTAAGGTGGTACCTCATAGTTGTTTTCCTTTGCATCTCGCTGATGATTAGTGATGTGGAGCATTTTTTCATGTGTCTTTTGACCCTTTGTATTTCTTCTTTGTCAAAGTGTCTGTCCATATCTTCTCCCCATTTTTTGATGGGATTAGATGTTTTTTTCTTGTAAATTTCTGTCAGTGCCTTGTATATTTTGGAGATTAGCCCCTTGTCTGATGGGAACTGGGTGAATAGTTTCTCCCACTCAGTGGGTGGCTCTTGTATCCTGGGCGCTATTTCCTTTGAGGTGCAGAAGCTTCTCAGATTAATATATTTCCATCTGTTAATCTCTGCTTTCACTTTCTTGGAGAGTGCAATTTCCTCTTTGAAGATGCCTTTAGTCTCAATGTCCTGGAGTGTTTACCTACGTGTTGTTCTATATATCTTATGGTTTCGGGCCTGATATCAAGGTCTTTAATCCATTTGGATTTAACTTTCATACATGATGTTAGCTGGGGGTCTAAGATCAATTTTTTGCAGTGTCTACCCAGTTGTGCTAACACCACTTGTTGAAGAGGCTTTCTTTGCTCCATTTAGGATTTCTTGCTCCTTTATCAAAAATTAGGAGATTGTATGTCTGGGGAACATTCTCTGAGTATTCAAGCCTATTCCACTGATCGGAGGGCCTGTCTTTATTCCAATATCATGCTGTTTTGATAACTCTTGCTTTGTAGTACAATTTAAAGTTGGGGAAAGTATTTCCTCTCATATTCTTCTTCCCAATGATTGCTTTAGCTATTCTAGGGTGTTTATTGTTCCAAACAAATTTCAAAAGAGCATGATCCACTTCTTTGAATAATGTCATGGGTATCATAGGAGGGATTGCATTAAATCTGTACAATGCTTTGGGGAGTATTGCCATTTTAATGATGTTAATCATGATGTTAATCCATGAGCAGGGTATGTGTTTCCATTTCCGCATGTCCTCTCTTATTTCTTTGAGCAGAATTTTATAGTTTTCTTTGTATAGGTCCTTCACATTTTTAGTCAAGTTGATTCCAAGATATTTGAGTTTGTGTGGCACTATTGTGAATAGGGTTGTTTTCTTACTGTCCATTTATTCCTTATTACTATTGGTGTGTAGAAAGGCCATTGATTTTTGTGTGTTAATTTTTGTAGCCTGCCACCTTGATATATGAGTCTATTGTTTATAGAAGATTTTTCGTAGAGACTTTAGGATTTTCTTTTTTTTTTTTTTTTTTAATATAATTTTTATTTTGATCATAGTGGCTTACATATTGTTGACAATAATATTTTAGGTACATATTTACATAAAATCAGGGGGGATTCCCATCCCCAAATTGTCCTCCCTATCCCCCGTTTCTGTCTTACCTCCCATTTCCTCTTCCCTCACCCCCAGGGCGGCTAGAATATGTGGTCCCCTCTGTCTCTAACCAACTACTTAGTAGTCCTGCATCAGTTTGGTCTTGATGCCTCCCTTATTTCCCCCTCTAAGTAGGGGCAGGGGTAGCTAGTTCAAGTTGCGTGGTTTTGCCTGAAAAAGAGAAAATAAATAAACCGGGGTAAGATTTTCTAAGTAGAGTATCATGTCATCTGCAAACAGCAAGAGCTTGACTTCTTCCTTTCCTATCTGAATTCCCTTGATATCTTTTTCATGCCTAATCGCTATAGCAAGCACTTCCAGTGCTATGTTGAAAGGAGTTGTGAGAGAGGACAGCCTTGTCTTGTGCCAGAATTTAGAGGAAAGGGTTTCAGTTTTTCTCCACTGAGGACAATATTTGCCACTGGCTTGTGGTAGATGGTCTTAAGTATATTGAGAAAGGTTCCTTCCATTTCCATCTTGCTGAGAGTTTTGATCAAGAATGGGTGTTGGAACTTATCAGATGCTCTCTCTGCATCTATTGATTTGATCATTTGATTTCTATTTTTCTTGTTGTTGATGTTGTGTATTATATTGATAGATTTATGGATATTAAACCAGCCTTGCATACCTGGGATGAAACCTACTTGATCGTAGTGGATGATCTTCTTAATGAGGCATTGAATCCTATTTGCCAGGATTTTGTTGAGGATCTTTGCATCTGTATTCATCAGCAATATTAGTCTGTAATTTTCTTTTTTTGTAGCATTTCTGTCTGGTTTATATACCAAGGTGATGTTGGCTTCATAAAAGCTATTTGGAAGTGTTCCTGTTTTTCTGATTTCATGAAAGAGTCTTTCCAGAATTGGTAGAAGTTCCTCTTGAAAGGAATGAAAGAATTCATTAGTAAATCCATCTGGGCCTGGACTCTTGTATTTGGGCAAACATTTGATTACTGTCTTAATTTCCTCAATAGTTATGGGTGTGTTTAGATATGCTACATCCTCTTCATTCAACCGTGGCCCCTCATTTGGTGCATATATGTTTAGGAGAGTGATTTCTTCCTGCTGTATGTTTCCCTTGATTAATACAAAATATCCATCTTTGTCCCTTACAACTTTCCTAAGTTTGCATCATCTGATATTAGTATGGCCACTCCAGCTTTTTTATGGGTGTTGTTTTCTTGGATAATTTTCCTCCAGCCTTTTATTTTGAGTCTATGTTTGTTCTGACTATTCAGGTGTGTTTCTTGTAGGCAGCAGAAGGTTGGATTGAGTTTTTGGATCCATTTAGCCACTCTGTGTCTCTTAACTGGTGCATTTAGTCCATTGACATTGAGAGAAAAAATTGTCCTGGGAGTTAGTGCCATCTTTATATCAAAGTTTGATGTGATTGTTGGTCAGTCTTGTCTTAAAGTAGGCCATTCAGTTTTTCTTTTAAGAATGGTTTTGAGGGGCCGGGAAGGTGGCGCTAGAGGTAAGGTGTCTGCCTTGCAAGTGCTAGCCAAGGAACGGACCGCGGTTCGATCCCTCGGCGTCCCATATGGTCCCCCCAAGCCAGGGGCAATTTCTGAGCACATAGCTAGGAGTAACCCCTGAGCGTCAAACGGGTGTGGCCCAAAAACCAAAAAAAAAAAAAAAAAAAGAATGGTTTTGAGTCTGTAAAGTTTCTGAGCTGTTGTTTGTCTGTGAAACCATGTATTTTTCCTTCAAGCCTGAAAGTGAGTTTTGATGGGTGCAGTATTCTAGGCAAAGCATTTATTTCATTGAGTTTTGTCACTGTGTCCCACCACTGCCTTCTGGCCTTGAGTGTTTCCGGTGACAGGTCTGCAGTAAATCTAAAGGATGTTCCCTTGAATGAAATTTCTCTTTTCGATCTTGCTGCTTTTAGAATTCTATCTCTATCTGTGGAATTCATCATTGTGACTAGGATGTGTCTTGGGGTGTTTTTTCTGGGGTCTCTTTTAGTTGGTACTCTTCAGGCATGCAGGATTTGATTGCATGTATTCATTAGCTCTGGTAGTTTCTCTTTAATGATGTTCTTGACTGTTGATTTTTCCTGGAGATTTTCTTCCTGGGTCTCTGGGACTCCAATGATTCTTAAGTTGTTTATGTTGAGCTTATCATAGACTTCTATTTTCATCTGTTCCCATTCTTTGACTAATTTTTCTATTGTTTGATCATTTGCTTTAAGGCTTTTTTCCAATTTCTTCTGCTGTATGGAATTGTTATTCATCTCATCTTTCAGTGTACTAATTCTATCCTCAGCTGCTGTTAACATGTGGGAAAGCTCAACCATGTTTTTCTTCAATTCATCTACTGAGTTTTTCAGACCTGTTATTTGACCTGAAAGTTTTAGTTTGGAGTTTTCTGATTTCTATCTTCATGTTCTCTTGATTCTTATTAGTGTTCTCTTCTATACTTTCTTTGAGTTCTTTGAACATCTTCCATATTGTGACTCTAAACTCCTTATCTGAGAGACTGACTAGTTGGTTGGTCATGTTCAAGTCATCAGAGTTGCCATCATCATTCTCTATGTCTGGCGCTGGCCTGCCTTGTTTCCCCATTGTCACACTTGTATTGTGGGTTTTTCTACGTGTTGTGGTTGTATTCATTGGCTAAATGATGTGCACAGCCGGGAAGCTGTGCTCCTCTGGCCCCACCCTTTCTGGGCTTTTAAACTCATCTCCAGGGAATGCTCCAGCAAAGGCGAGCCATCCTCAGATGAGCCACACACAGGATAAAATCAGGCCGAAAATGGAGCAAAGCACAGAAGACAGGCAGATAGGGGTGCTGGCATCTGAGTTCCAGCAGAGTTCAGCGGCTTCCTCTTTCTGGGCGTGTAACCTCACCTCCAGGGAAGGCTCCAGGGAAGGCAAGCCATCCGAAGATGAGCTACACACAGGATGAAATTATGCTGAAAATGGAGCACAGCACAGAAGACAGGCAGATAGGTGTGCTGGCATCTGAGTTCCAGCAGAGTTCAGCGGTTCCCCTTTCTGGGCATGTAAGCTCACCTCCAGGGAAGGCTCCAGGGAAGGTGAGCCATCCTCAGATGAGCCACACACAGGATGAAATCATGCTGAAAATGGAGCACAGCACAGAAGACAGGCAGATAGGGATGCTGGCATCTGAGTTCCAGCAGAGTTCAGTGCTTCCCCGACTTTGTATTTTTTTTATCAATATTTATATATTTGGGAAAAAGATATGTCCAGAAATGCTCAGAGTTTACTCCTGTGGGCTCAGAGATCATTCAGTCAGAGCTCAGAAAAAGTATATGTAGTGTGGACATATGCTAACATGAGAAATATATGCCATATTCTTTCTTGGTTTGCTGTAGAATTTAGCAGGGTTTGTTTGTATGAAAGATAAGTGTTGTATCCCTTTGGCTACCTATACTGTCTTTCTGACACTTATTGATATTTCTTAACCATATAGTATCTTGTGGTGGTTTCTAGGTATCCTGAAGATTTTTGTACACCCAGTCATGTTCCATGAATATAGAGACAGGTTTTATTTTCATTTTATTCCAATTGCTATATGTTTTTTCTTGTTTTTTTGTTTGTTATTGTTTTTTTTGTTTTGTTTTTTGTTTTTTGTTTTTTTGTTTTTTGTTTTTTTTTTTTACTGCAGTGACTAGAACTTCCATGATAGTAAATAGCATTTGTAAGAGAGGACATTTTTGCTTTGTTACTGATTCTATCGGTGAAGTATATTTCTATATTTCTTTTACTTCTGAGTAGATATTGCTATGAAATGTTTGCGGAGAAACTGCCTTTGTAGAAAACTCCCTTCTATTCTTATTTTACTTTTCTCAGTGTTGGTGGCTGTCAAATGCATTTTATGCTTTCATTAATATGGTAATGTGTTTTTCTAGTTTGTTATTATTGTGAGTTGATATGGTATATTATATAGCTTAATATAAACCCCTTTTGGTCCTGGTATATTGTTTCTGTATAATATTAAATTGGATTTGCTAATAATATTTGAAGAATTTATGTCTACATCCATGAGGGATATTAACCAATAGGTTTTTTTTTTTTTTTGGAATATTTTTGCTTAGTGTTGGAACTAAGGCTGTTTTCATAAAATAAGTTGGAGATTTTCTATTCTCTTTTGTAGAAAAGAAAATATTTTGTAATTATTTTGGTAATACTAGATTATTTTAAATATTGAAAACTATATTCTGGTATATTTTTAAAGAAATTATTGCCACTAAGATTTTAATAGTAGGCTTTTAAAATTGTCTTAATAATTATTAAGCTTAGTTATTACTACTATTTTTTATTTTTATAAAAACTTCCATTATAAAAATTTTCTATATATACCTTAAACAATAAAATCTTTTAAAAGCTGCTTGCAAAGATTTATGATGCTAGTTATATAAGAAATTGTACAATACATATTATGTAACACTTAATGAAAAATTAATGATTTATATAACACTTCTGAAATGTATATTTCCGTACTTAGGAGAAAACACACATTTCAAAAATGATTAAAAATGAATGGGCTCTCATGCAAATGATATAAGTAGATGAGAAGATACAAGTAAATTATATTAAAAAAGAGAGGCTATGGGGCCGGTGAGGTGGCACTAGATGTAAGGTGTCTGCCTTGCAAGCGCTAGCCAAGGAAGGACCGCGGTTTGTTCCCCGGTGTCCTATATGGTCCCCCATATGGTCCCCCAAAGCCAGGGGCAATTTCTGAGTGCTTAGCCAGGAGTAACCCCTGAGCATCAAATGGGTGTGGCCCCCAAAAACAAAAAAATAAAAATAAAAATAAAAACAAGTAAAAAGAAGAGGCTACAAATTTAATTTCAAATGAAGATACTATTGTTAAATGTCATGTAAAGACATTTGAAAGCATTCTAGAAAAAACTTCAGAGTATACCAACTACCTCATAGCAAAATAGAAAATCTCTATAGTTCTACTCTTTTTCAGGCCAGACTTTATTACAGTTGAATTTTACTGATCCTTGAGGAAACAAATATTCAATGGCATTTAAAAACTGTTTCAGAAAATATCAACTACAGAGGTAACTTTTCAACTAATGAGACTGGAAAAAAAATATACTAAGATATTGTAAGAAGTAAAAATGTAAAGGCCAGACATGTTCATAAAGAAGATACAAACATGCTATATCTAATACTAACAAAAAGAACACAATTATAAGTAGTCAAAATTAATTGCATGTAGGTAAGTTTATCTTGGAAATAAATGCCATAATCACCTAACTTAAAGAAAGCCCTATGATAAAGTAACCATTCATTGTAGCAATAAATGTTATAAAATATTACCTAAAGTTGTTATAATAGAAATGATTTATGATTTATAATAAAATTATTAACAATTCTAATAAATTTAGACTTTTATTTATAATATATAATATCAATGTGCTTATATTCATTACTCATAATTATTTTGTTTTATGAAACTTCTAAAATTAATATGAAAAATATTTCTGGTTGCAATTTCTAAGGAGAGAAGAATAGGGAGTAAAGAGATTCACTGCTATTGTTTACATTTTATTTCTGTGCTCAAATAGAGAAAAGCCTGCAGTAAATGGAAGGAAACCTACCTAAGATTTATGCAAAGGGGGTATAGATTTTGAAGGTCCCAATTTTTTACTTGTAGCTTTCAAATACAATATTTGGGAGAAGAATCTTATTGCTGGCCAAAGAATCTTTCAGCCTACTTATAGCCTAATATGTAGATGTGAATATATTCAGTATATATGACAGTGATACTGAAGGAGCTCAGAGGAATAAGCAGGAATCACAGAAAACTTTGCTTCTTGTTACTAAAGGAGAAATGTTTCCTATGAAATTCATTAGGACCAATGGGAGAAAAAATTATATTGCTTATAATGATTACACAGATCATAAGGAATAAGTTGAACAGATCTGTTTTCATTCTACATAAATCAAAGAAATAATAAGAGCTGGAGAGATGGAACAGCGGTAGGTCTTTTGCCTTGCACGAGGCTGACACAAGAAGGACCTGGGTTCAATCCATGTTGTCCCATATGGTCCCAGGAGCCAGGAGCAATTTCTGAGCACATAGAGAGGAGTAATCCCTGAGTGTCACCAGGTGTAACCTCCCCCCCCCAAAAAAAAAGTAAAAAAAATTATCTAAAAATAGTATGGCTGTATTAGCTTTATTTCAACACAAGGAAGGTAACAATTTTATTATTTGAAAATCCCACATGAGATGGAATTGTTGAAAATAACTAGCTCTTTAATTATGATGTGCAGTGAGTTTCAGTTTCTCTGAAGTTAAATTGCCCAGTACTTCTGAATGCTCCCTGACAGGTCCCTGTGATTTATATCAGTTCAAAAATTAAAAAAAAAGACAGACTTGCAACTCTAATTTGCCAGAGTTCTTAAGATCTCTTTTTATCATGCTCTGCTGCTTGGATAGAAAGCAACATTCTCTTTAGTGGCAATCTGTTCTAATCATTTTTCATTCAGGTAGCAGGCAGGATTCAGGCAAAACATGAATGAGAATGATTGGCACATAGTGTCCTCAGAAGGTTTAAACCACATCACTCAAGAAAATTTGATCCCTTTTATGTAGCCGGGTTTAAAATAGACATTTTAAAAAATAACTCAGTGAACCAAGCCATTGTACAGCACTTAAATATGAGGCTTCAGAAGAATCATGCCATTTGTTGTCATAAATTATTCCTTGCTGGGGGCATGTGACTTTTTTTTCTAAATCTCTGGGTTTTCATTTCTGTGAGATGGAATGAGGGAGCCATCAACAGATCATTGTGTCAGAGTAATGGGCTTTGAGAATCAGATATAAAAACTATTTTATATAAATTCCACAACTGTTAGTACCTTTATCTATTTTGTGTGGAAGGCTTTAAAACCTGCCATCTTGCCGGTGAGGTGGTGCTAGAGGTAAAGTGTCTGCCTTGCAAGCACTAGCCGAGGAAGGACTGTGATTCGATCCCCCGGTGTCCCATATGGTCCCCCAAAGCCAGGGGCAATTTCTGAGCGCTTAGCCAGGAGTAACCCCTGAGAATCAAATGGTGTGCCCCCCGCAAAAAAAAATAAAATCTGCCATCTTGTCTAAAAATGGGTCAAAAACAAGAAATAAAACTTTTCCATCCTTTCTTACTGTTTAAATTTAGAATCTAGTTTAATAAAATTACTAAATTTTGAGTGTTATTCTGTGTTGTTTTAAGATAACAAGTAGATGTAAGCCAAGTTGTAATTAATAGTAACATCATTTGTTGAGGGGAGAAAGATTATATTTTTACTGAACATCTATTTTGATTTATTTATTGTGAATAAACCCCATTGATCAAATAATATAAGTAGCAAGGAATATATAAAGAGATTTAAAACAATAGTTTGGTTTACAGAAATTGTGCAAGTAAATGAAGTAACACTACTCCTTTATGGTTCACAAATTCCCAGAAAAAACTCACCATGCCAGCAAAAGTTCTTTTATCCATTCTTTGTCTTTATTCTTACCTTGATTGAACTGAAAATGTTGATCTGACATAGAATCAGTTACCTGAATTGGCTTTGTTACCTAAAGTGCCAGCTCTAAGGAGTTTCAAGTCACTGACTGCAATAAATAATGTATTTTTTATTCCATTTGAATTATTTTTTGTGATGAACACTGCAAGTAAAATACATTTGAAGGAAACCACAATGGAACTTTTGTTTTTATTTTAATGAAATTAGAACCATATCATAGATGATACAAAGGTGTTTATGTTGCTCTAATATTAGAAACTTAAAAATCAAACAACTAGGGGCCGGAACAATTGCACAGAGGTAGGGCATTTGCCTTGCACATGGCTGACCTAGGACCAAGTTTCGACTCCCTGGTGCCCAAGCCAGGAGTGATTTCTGAGCACATAGCCAAAAGTAAGCCCTGAGAATCGCCTGGTGTGGCCCAAAAACAAAAAAAAATAAAAATAAAAATAAAAATAAAAAAGAAAGAAAGAAAGAAAAGAAAAGAATATTGAGTAATTAGTATTACTCAATATCAATTAAGAAAGATAAGAAATTGGAAAATGACCAACAAAATGAGCCAAAGCTGACAGAATGAAGAAGATAAACTTAGAGCAAAAATTAATGAATTGGAACATGCCCCAATAAAAAAAAACTGAAAAAAAAACAATAAAAGCTAGAGTTGATTCATTGAAAATATAATAAACAAGATTGATTCAACATTAGCAAGAGTCACAAAGAGAACCCTAATAAACCAATTCAGAAATGAAAGGATGCATGTCAAACATACACTACAAAAACTCAATCCTCACTATAAAGCCAATATTTGTCATAAGCAACTAATGAATAAACCAAGCTTAGAGTTCATTAATTTGTACAAGATTATGCATCAAAGTTAAATAATAAAGATAAAGTAGACACTGAATGCCCACTGTTTCTCACCATAGCAGATAACATTAAACTGCTAAATTATTGCAGTCACCCATTAGATATGAATTTTAGTACAAATATTAGTCCATGTCCCCCATGCCATTCATGATAAATTTTCCTCATACTTTGCCAACTTTGTGTCTTAAATTTTACTTGTTAACTTTTGAAATCACATAGTAGGAACAATTTCAGGGTTTAGAGTTTTTGACATACATATTCTATAACCTTGTAAATAGTACTAATATTTCCAAACTTATCTGTAAACTAGGGATTGAATTTGTACTTATTGCAAGGGGTGAAAATTAGAATTATGATCTTACTTAGGACAAAAGTAGACCTAAAATCTTGCGTGTCATCAGCCAGTCATAGATTTTAATTTTTTTCAAGTTTTTCACCCTCAACCTTACAAAATATTTTTCTTCTAATTCTGTTTAGGAACTTGGCACATTATTTTATATTCAATATTATATTCAATATTATAGATGGCTCTGGATTAACAAAATGTCAGCTAATCAAATAAATTGACAGATATATCACAGATATTTAGCATCACAACATAATAATCTGATATCTTAAAATGCAAGATTTCCTTATCTCTTGTGTACTGAGTGAAAATAATTCACTTGTTCAAACAAAGCTCTTGTGATGAAAATGATCAAAAGATTTACACCCTCCAAAAAAATCTTTCAACTACTGTTGCTTAGAATTCAGGCACTTTTCACAAGAGTTGTCAGCAATGCCAGTAGGGGTTCCAAACAGTTCTGAGGCTCTATTATCTCCTCCTTTCTTTCACCCAGGAGGTTGATTATCAAGGAAAAAGTGAAGGGAAGAAAATTCACATAGAGAAAATGCTGTGCCTTTAAGAAGCACTGCCTGTCATGCTCTTCAGGTAGATGATCTTGTTATTAATCACACACACTCATACATACATACGTACACACACATGGCCTCTGTAGGATGAAGAGCATAGTGGCAAATGTCATGGAGAATAATGTGCAAATGAGCCTTCAGAACTGAGTACCAAACAGCCCAGATTCAGATATTTCTCTCAAGATGCCTCCAAGGAATGAACACAATTAACAGTGCCATGGTGCATGATAAATGGGAATATCATTTTTTTTCCTGGTAATGGGACATATGTAATAAGTCAGAGCCAAGAAGATGCTTTCTGGGACGGAAGTCTGGTGCAGAACAATGGCACAATTCACCAGCATTACTCAAGATCATGAGATCAAACATTTTTGTCTACAACAGAATGTCTGGGACATGGACACACACACACACACACACACACACACACACACACACACCAGTGCACACCCAACAGGATACTCTGATATTCAGAAAATAGAATTAAAATTTAGGTTTGTGAAGCTAGAGAGAGCACAGAGGTTACTTTTTTATTTTATTTTATTATTTTTTTAATTTATTTAAACACCATAATTACATACATGATTGTGTTTGGGTTTCAGTCATGTAAAGAACACCCCCCATCACCAGTGCAACATTCCCATCACCAATGTCCCAAGTCTCCCTTCGCCCCACCCGACCCCCGCCTGTACTCTAGACAGGCTCTCCATTTTCCTCATACATTCCCATTATTAGGACAGTTCAAAATGTAGTAATTTCCCTAACTAAACTCATCACTCTTTGTGGTGAGCTTCCTGAGGTGAGCTGGAACTTCCAGCTCTTTTCTCTTTTGTGTCTGAAAATTATTATTACAAGGGTGTCTTTCAATTTTCTTAAAACCCATAGATGAGTGAGACCATTCTGTGTTTTTCTCTCTCTCTCTGATTTATTTCACTCAGCATAATAGATTCCGTGTACATCCATGTATAGGAAAATTTCATGACTTCATCTCTCCAGACAGCTGCATAATATTCCATTGTGTATATGTACCACGGTTTCTTTAGCCATTCGTCTGTTGAAGGGCATCTTGGTTGTTTCCAGAGTCTTGCTATGGTAAATAGTGCTGCAATGAATATAGGTGTAAGGAAGGGGGTTTTGTATTGTATTTTTGTGTTCCTAGGGTATATTCCTAGGAGTGGTATAGCAGGATTGTATGGGAGCTCGATTTCCAGTTTTTGGAGGAATCTCCATATCGCTTTCCATAAAGGTTGAACTAGACTGCATTCCCACCAGCAGTGGATAAGAGTTCCTTTCTCTCCACATCCCCGCCAACACTGTTTATTCTCATTCTTTGTGATGTGTGCCATTCTCTGGGGTGTGAGGTGGTATCTCATCGTTGTTTTGATTTGCATCTCCCTGATGATTAGTGATGTGGAACATTTTTTCATGTGTCTTTTGGCCATGTGTATTTCTTCTTTGTCAAAGTGTCTGTCCATTTCTTCTCCCCATTTTTTGATGGGGTTAGATGTTTTTTTCTTGTAAAGTTCTGTCAGTGCCTTGTATATTTTGGAGATTAGCCCCTTATCTGATGGGTATTGGGTGAATAGTTTCTCCCACTCAGTGGGTGGCTCTTGTATCCTGGGCACTATTTCCTTTGAGGTGCAGAAGCTTCTCAGCTTAATATATTCCCATCTGTTAATCTCTGCTTTCACTTGCTTGGAGAGTGCAGTTTTCTCCTTGAAGATGCCTGTAATGTCCTGGAGTGTTTTGCCTATGTGCTGTTCTATATATCTTATGGTTTTGGGGCTGATATCGAGGTCTTTAATCCATTTGGATTTTACCTTCATACATGATGTTAGCTGGGGGTCTAAGTTTAATTTTTTGCAAGTGGCTATCCAATTGTGCCAACACCACTTGTTGAAGAGGCTTTCCCTGCTCCATTTAGGATTTCCTGCTCCTTTATCAAAAATTAGGTGGTTGTATGTCTGGGGAACATTTTCTGAGTATTCAAGCCTATTCCACTGATCTGAGGACCTATCTTTATTCCAATACCATGCTGTTTTGATAACTGTTGCTTTGTAGTACAGTTTAAAGTTGGGGAAAGTAATTCCTCCCATATTCTTTTTCCCAATGATTGCTTTAGCTATTCGAGGGTGTTTATTGTTCCAAATGAATTTCAAAAGTGTCTGATCCATTTCTTTGAAGAATGTCATGGGTATATTTAGAGGGATGGCATTAAATCTGTATAATGCCTTGGGGAGTATTGCCATTTAGATGATGTTAATCCTGCCAATCCATGAGCAGGGTATGCGTTTCCATTTCCGTATGTCCTCTCTTATTTCTTGGAGCAGAGTTTTATTGTTTTCTTTGTATAGGTCCTTCACATATTTAGTCAAGTTGATTCCAAGATATTTGAGTTTGTGTGGCACTATTGTGAATGGGGTTGTTTTCTTAATGTCCATTTCATCCTTATTACTATTGGTGTATAGAAAGGCCATTGATTTTTGTGTGTTAATTTTGTAGCCTGCCACCTTGCTATATGAGTCTATTGTTTCTAGAAGCTTTATGATAGAGTCTTTAGGGTTTTCTAAGTAGAGTATCATGTCATCTGCAAACAGTGAGAGCTTGACTTCTTCCTTTCCTATCTGGATTCCCTTGATATCTTTTTCTTGCCTAATCGCTATAGCAAGTATTTCCAGTGCTATGTTGAATAGGAGTGGTGAGAGAGGACAGCCTTGTCTTGTGCCAGAATTTAGAGGGAAGGCTTTCAGTTTTTCTCCATTGAGGATAATATTTGCCACTGGCTTCTGGTAGATGGCCTTCACTATATTGAGAAAGGTTCCCTCCATTCCCATCTTGCTGAGAGTTTTGATCAAGAATGGGTGTTGGACCTTATCAAATGCTTTCTCTGCATCTATTGATATGATCATGTGGTTTTATTTTTTTTGTTATTGATGTTGTGTATTACGTTGATAGATTTACGGATGTTAAACCAGCCTTGCATTCCTGGGATGAAACCTACTTGATCGTAGTGGATGATCTTTTTAACGAGGCATTGAATCCTATTTGCCAGGATTTTGTTGAGGATCTTTGCATCTGCATTCATCAGTGACATTGGTCTGTAATTTTCTTTTTTGGTAGCGTCTCTGTCTGTTTTAGGTATCAAGGTGATGTTGGCTTCATAAAAGCTATTTGGAAGTGTTTCTGTTTGTTCAATTTCATGAAAGAGTCTTGCCAAGATTGGCAGTAGTTCCTCTTGGAAAGTTTGATAGAATTCATTAGTGAATCCATCTGGACCTGGGCTTTTGTTTTTCGGCAGACATTTGATTACTGTTTTAATTTCATCAATGGTGATGGGGGTGTTTAGATATGCTACATCCTCTTCCTTCAACCGTGGAAGATTATAAGAGTCCAAGAATTTATCCATTTCTTCCAGGTTCTCATTTTTAGTGGCGTAGAGTTTTTGAAAGTAGTTTCTGATTACCCTTTGAATCTCTGTCATATCAGTAGTGATCTCTCCTTTTTCATTCCTCATATGAGTTATCAAGTTTCTCTCTCTCTCTTTCTTTGTTAGATTTGCCAGTGGTCTATCAATCTTGTTTATTTTTTCAAAGAACCAACTTCTGCTTTCGTTGATCTTTCGGATTGTTTTTGGAGTTTCCACTTCGTTGATTTCTGCTCTCAGCTTTGTTATTTCCTTCTGTCTTCCTATTCTTGGGTCCTTTTGTTGCGCATTTTCTAGTTCTATTAGCTGTGTCATTAGGCTAACCAGGTAAGCTCCTTCTTCCTTCCTGATGTGTGCTTGCAAAGCTATAAATTTTCCTCTCAGTACTGCTTTTGCTGTGTCCCATAAGTTCTGATAGTTTGTGTCTTTATTGTCATTTGTTTCCAGGAACCTTTTGATTTCCTCTCGGACCCACTGGTTATTGAGCATGAGGCTGTTTAACTTCCAGGTGTTAAAGTGTTTCTTCTGAGTCCCTTTGGAGTTCACAAATAATTTCAGAACCTTGTGGTCAGCGAAGGTAGTCTGCAAAATTTCTATCCTCTTGATCTTATGGAGGTATGTTTTATGTGCCAGCATGTATTCTATCCTGGAGAATGTCCCATGTACATTGGAGAAGAATGTGTATCCAGGTTTCTGGGATGGAGTGTCCTATATATATTCACTAGGCCTCTTTCTACCATTTCTCTCCTCAGGTCTAGTATATTCTTGTTGGGTTTCAGTCTGGTTGACCTATCCAGTGTTGACAAAGCCGTGTTAAGGTCCCCCACAATTATTGTGTTGTTGTTGATATTATTTTTCAGATTTGTCAACAGTTGTATTAAATATTTTGCTGGCCCCTCATTCGGTGCATATATGTTTAGGAGAGTGAATTCTTCCTGCTCTACTTACCCCTTGATTAATATAAAATGTCCATCTTTGTCCCTTACAACCTTCCTGAGTATAAAGTTTGCATTATCTGATATTAGTATAGCCACTCCAGCTTTTTTATGGGTGTTGTTTGCTTGGATAATTTTTCTCCAGCCTTTTATTTTGAGTCTATGTTTGTTCTGACTATTCAGGTGTGTTTCTTGTAGGCAGCAGAAGGTTGGATTGAGTTTTTTGATCCATTTAGCCACTCTGTGCCTCTTAACTGGTGCATTTAGTCCATTGACGTTGAGAGAAAGTATTGTCCTGGGATTTAACGCCATCTTTATTTCAAAATTTGGTGTGTCTTTTGGGTAGTCTTGTCTTAGATTAGGTCTTTCAGTGTTTCTCTTAAGACTGGTTTTGTGTCTGTGAGGTTTCTGAGCTGTTTTTTGTCTGTGAAGCCATGTATTCTTCCGTCAAACCGGAAAGTGAGTTTTGCTGGGTATAGTATTCTGGGTGAAGCATTCATTTCATTCAGTCTTGTCACAATATCCCACCACTGCTTTCTGGCATTGAGTGTTTCTGGTGACAGGTCTGCTGTAAATCTCAGGGAAGCTTGCTTGAACGTGATTTCCCCTTTTGATCTAGCTGTTTTCAGAATTCTGTCTCTATCTGTGGGATTTGTCATTGTGACTAGGATGTGTCTTGGGGTGGTTTTTCTGGGGTCTCTTTTGGTTGGTACTCTTCGGGCATGCAGGATTTGATCACATATATTCTTTAGCTCTGGAAGTTTCTCTTTAATGATGTTCTTGACCGTTGATTCTTCCTGGAAATTTTCTTCCTGGGTCTCTGGGACTCCAATGATTCTTAAGTTGTTTCTGTTGATCTTATCATAGACTTCTATTTTCATCTGTTCCCATTCTTTGACTAATTTTTCCATTGTCTGCTCATTTGCTTTAAGTTTTTTGTCCAATCTCTCCTGCTGTATGGAATTGTTATGTATCTCATCTTCCACAGCACCAAGTCTATTCTCAGCTTCTGATACCCTGTCCCAGAGCTTATCCATTTGTCATTCACTTCGTTTACTGACTTTTTCAGTCCTGTTAGTTGACATGTTATTTCAGTTTGGAGTTTTGTGATTTCTGTCTTCATATTTTCTTGGTTCTTATTAGTGTTCTGTTCAACTCGATCCATGGTTTCTTGGAGTCCGTTGAGCATCTTCCATATTGCTAGTCTAAAGTCCTTATCTGAGAGGTTGATTAGTTGGTTGGTCATTATCTGGTCCTCAGAATTGTCATCTTCATTCTCTATGTCTGATGCTGGCCTGCGTTGTTTCCCCATTGTCACACTTGTATTGTGGATTTTTCTACGTGTTGTGGTGGTATTGTCTATATGATGCAGGCAGCACACTCCTCTGTCTCCTCCCTTTCTGGATGGGCTGACTTGCCTCTAAGGGAGGGGAGTCCTCCGTGGATGAAGCCTCACACTGGGTCAAATCTTAGGCTCGAGCATGCAACAGAGAAGACAGTCCGGAGAGAAATGTTTGCTTCTGTGATATAGCGCTGTTCTTAGTGTGATTTTTCCTTCTTGTTGCAATGGAGTTCTTTCCTTAGAAAGAGTGCACGGCCGCGTAGCGTCTTTTTGCCCCACTCGCAAGAGTTTCACGCAAGAGGACAGTAGACAGACATAGACAGGCCACACTCATAGTTTTTCACAGTTGGGCCCCACTTGGCCAGTGTACTTTCGCGGATTTTCCCTGCCTGGTGTCACACACAGGGAGCCGGCTCTTTATTTTATTTTTTATCATTATTTTATATATGTATCTATATTTAAGCACAATGATTACAAGCATGTTTGTTGTTGGGTTTTAGTTATATAAAAAAAAAACACCCATTTCACCAGTGCAATGTTTACACCAGCAATGCCCTCCAGCTCCCTCCTCCTTCACCCCTTGCCTGTATTCAAGACAGGCATTCTATTTCTCTCACTCAGTACCATTGTCATGTTAGTTGTCAGTATATTTATTTCTCTAATTATATCCATTTGGTCTAAACTTTCTGATAGCTCTCTCTATAAACGACATATGACATTTTAAAAGGACATTTAAAAGATAACATTGTTATATTTAAATAAATATGCCATATGGTTTTGGTCCTCTACTATGCTAAGAAAACATATTACTCCTTGTTTTACTAGGATATAATTGCACCTCAACTTTGAGGAAAAAAATATATACTTCTATCTTGTCATATTTTAAATATTTGATTTGTAATATATTTTTATTAAATAACCATACTTTTATCTGCACAATCTAAATGCAGCAATGAGAGTTGTGTTCACAACTGTATACAAAAAAAAACTTTAAAAATAAAATGTTTTCTTTGTGGCCTGGAAGTGAGGAAATTTTATCTGTTATTCTTCTTGCTGCTCTTTCCAAGACAACCTCTCTTTCTGCTTCTCAACATATTCAAGTCTGATTTTCATATTGTATCATTTGTCTATTGTCATGACAATGCTGTTAACCAGCCAAAACCAGAGGCTTAAAGAAAAATGCATTTGGTTAATTCTCAGTTCTTCGTGTTAATAATTTGAGCTGATGTATTATTTATTGTCACATTGCAAATTACCCCCAAACCACAGCATTTTAAAGCAATATACATTTATCTACAAGAATACCAAATTATTTGTGTTAAAAATCTTGTACAAATTATTCAAGTCTTCTGGCTCTGGCAATGCTGCAATGAGAGTCTAGTTACATGTAGATTCACTCTTATGGCTGTTGGTGGCTTTCCATCCTTGGAAACATCTGTTTTTTCCCCATTACTCCACAGGGTTACTTGCTTGAAATGCTACTCAGCAATTTGCTTCCTACATATCATAGAGATGAGATAAACAGCAAACATGAACAAGACAGAAATTACAGTCTTTAATCTACTCTTAGAAATGACATTAACAACATCCATAAAATACTTCATTAGAAGAGTCTCTGGGTTTAGAATTTAATAAAAGGATGACAGTAGTTCAAGAATGGAAAGGCCAAAATCAATATCAGTTTTGAACATGCTCTACATTATTGGTGTATAAAAGATGAGTTTCTGTTGTGTATGTAAATATTTTAGGGGATTATTATGTTACTGACCCTACCCTGATTGGTGATTGTGCCCTACTCTTAGGGTGTGACCTGGCATTCTGCCCCCACCCTAAGGTGGTACCTGATTCTGCTTCCACCATTGGGTGGTATCTGATCCCACCATTGGGTGGTACCTGATTCTGGGGGATAAAAACAGGGGTCTGTGGAAGGCGAGAGGCTTTTGGCTGGAATTTATGCTGAGTCTTTGGACCTCAATCTTGTCCACCGAATAAAGCTAATATTTCCACAAGCCTGACTGTCTGCGAGCTGTTTACCCACCGTTTACCTCAGAACCATTGGCTAGACAGGGTGGCAGACCTCTCTAACTGTATTATTGGCCAAAGAAATGCACATATTTAATTCATATGCAAGTAGGGATACATATATTCCATATGTGACTAGAAAAGTTTAAGTTCCCCTTTGAAAGGACTTCAAAAGTTTGTTCAGATTAGAGAACTGAGACCATCAAATTGGTATCAAACTGGTACCTACCAAAATTATTTCTCTGACTTTAAATACTTTGCTGGTTCCTCATTGGGAGAGTGATTTCTCTATGCTGTACATAATCCATGATTAGTACAAAATGACCATTTTTGTCCCTTACAACTTTTCTGAGTTTAAATTTTGTGTCATCTGATATTAGTATAGCCACTCCAGCTTTTTTTTTTTTTTTTTTTTGGTTTTTGGGCCACACCCGGCGGCGCTCAGGGGTTACTCCTGGCTGTCTGCTCAGAAATAGCTCCTGGCAGGCACAGAAGGACCCTATGGGACACCGGGATTCGAACCAACCACCTTTGGTCCTGGATCAGCTGCTTGCAAGGCAAACACCGCTGTGCTGTCTCTCCGGGCACCACTCCTGCTTTTTAAAGGGTGTTATTTGCTTGGATGATTTTCCTCCAGCCTTTGATTTTGAGTCTATATTTGTTCTGACTGTCCAGGTGTGTTTCTTGTAGGCAGCAGAAAATAGGATTCAGTTTTTGATCCATCTAGCCACTCTGTCTCTCTTAACTGATGCATTTAGTTCATTGATATTGGGAGAGATAATTGTCATGGGATTTATTGCCATCTTTGTGTAGAAGTTTGGTGTGTCTGTTGGTCAGTCTTGTCTTAAAAGTAGACATTTCAATTTTTCTGTTAAGGCTGGTTTTGAGTATGTAAAGTTTCTGAGTTGAACCCCTGTATATTTCCTTGAAACCTAAAAGTGAGTTTTGCTGAGTGCAGTATTCTAGGAAAAGCATTTATTTCATTGAATTTCGTCACTATGTCCCACCACTGCCTTCTGGCCTTGAAGGTTTCTTGTGACGGGTCTGCTGTAAATCTCAAAGATACTCCCTTAAATGTAATTTCACTTTTTGATCTGTGGGATTTGTCATTGTGACTAAGATGTGTCTTGGGGTACTTTTCCTTTGGTCTGTTTTAGCTGGTACTCTTCCGGCATGCAGGATTTGGTCGCATGTTTTCTTTAGCTCTGGTAGTTTCTCTGTAATGATCTTCTTGATTGTTGTTTCTTTCTGGGAATTTTCTTCCTGGGTCTCTGGGACATCAATGATTCTTAAATTGTTTCTGTTGAGCTTATTATCAAAGACTTCTATTTTCATCTGTTCACATTCTTTGAGTAATTTTTCCATTGTCTGATCATTTGCTTTAATGCTTTTTTCTGATCTCTTCTGCTGTACGAAGTTGTTATGCATCTCATCTTCCAGCTTATAGATTCTATCCTCAGCTGCTATTACCCTGTTGGAGAGGCTTTCCATTCAGGTTTTCAATTCATCTACTGAACTTTTCAGACCTGATATTTCAGTTTGGAGTTTTTTATTTCTATCTTCATATCCTCTTATTCTTACTAGTGCTTTTTATTTTTAACTCGATCTATTCTTTCTTTGAGTTCTGTGAACATCCTCCATATTTCTTCTTTAAACTCCATATCTGAGAGACTAATTAGGTAGTTGGCCGTTTTCAGGTCATCACAGTTGCCATATTCATTCTCTATGCCTGGTGTTGGCCTGCATTGCTTCCCCATTGTCACGCTTGTACTGTGAGATATTCTACGTGTTGTGGTGGTATTCATGAGCTAGATGATGTGCCGGGCTATGAAGCGAAGCAGAGCAGCCATGCTCTTCTGGCTCCACTCTTTGTGGGCAGGATGACTCACCTCCAAAGAAGAGGAGCCCTCTGGGAAGAATGCCATACAGAATCAAGTCTTAGTCTGAAGCAAGCAAAGAAAAGTCCAAGGATGTCTGCTGTGCTTCACAGACACAGCAGAAGTCCACTGCTGGTTATTCTATCATAGGCTATTTTTACTGAAATTTGTTAGGATTGTTGAAGTCCACACAGAGTAGCATTTTTAAAAGTGGTGTGTGGTGTGATATTTGTGACAATAAAATTCCTTACTAATGTGAAACTGCCCCTTGGTTTCAGACTTGTCTATATATTATGCTCTAAATGACTATAATTATATATAGTTTTAAAATGCCCAGAGTAGCATCTTCAAAGATGGTGTGTGGTGTGACATTTGTGGCAATAAAATTCCTTACTAATGTAGAACTGTACCTTGGGTTTCAGACTTGTTTATATATCATGCTCTAAATTTCTAATATTATATATATATTAAAAATGCCCTAATAGAGTGGAAAGACCACAGATTATTAAATAGGGGGCTACAACAATCTATGTGATACTGAAATTTTGAGACATCAATATGAATCCAGATTTAATTTAATACAGTTTATTTTACATGCAATATCTTATATGTACATGTATTTATATAAATAGCTTTATATGTTTATTATAGAGAAATGCACATCTAAATAAAAAAGCATGAATATTTTTATTTGTGCATCAATTGATATGCATACACACATTTCCTTGCTCTATCAGCAGAAAAATCCTCAAAAGCCACAGCATTGAGCACATGTAACAATATTTATTTCTTCTAATTTCATTCTTTAATTAAAGAAAGTAAAGTGCCTAGGAGAAGTAGCTGATTTTCAGGCAAAAAGAAAATGTATACAAAATGGTGTTGGGACACATTGTATTAAGTATTAAAAGCCAAAACAAAGAAAAAACACACAAAGATGGAGTTATCTTAAAAGGGTATAGGAAATAAATGAAAAAAATCCAAAGGCTAGAACAATATTTGAAGGAAAATAGTAAATTAATATTGCACATTAACAAGATGAGTAAATGTAATGGACAAATATCTCAGAATAATTGAAAATAAGTATGTAGTTACTTTACACATCAGTATAACTCTCCACTCCTTAAATATGGGCTACATGTAATGACTTTCCTCTAACTAAAGAGTACAGCTTGAAAAGAAAAATAGATCAATTTTTAGTGAAGTTCTGTGACAAACATTTCTTCTACTATTTTATGAAGTGTAATGTCCATGATGAACACCAAGTTCTTGATATAATGCAATGAGAATGGCACTTTGGATATGTAAAGTGGTTCTGCTTTCCCCAATTCAATAACTGAAGCCTGATTATGATGAGAAATTTTAGATGAATCATAACCGAGGGCATTCTACAAAATACCTGAGGAATATCGCTTAATAATCCAGGCCACCAAAAAAATGAGAGAAGTTTGAGAAACTGTTAAAAATCAGATAAGTTTGAGTGTACAAAGTAATTAAATGTAATAAGGTATCCTGAAACAGAAAATAGCATGATAACTCCAAAGTCAACAAATATCAATACACTATAGATTTAATAATCTATGTTAATCCATTAATAGTAACAAGTATTTTACATTGTAATATAAAACGTAAATAATAAGGAAAATGTGCAGAGATAAAATGTCATTTTATAACATTTTATAAAATTCTAAAAAATTTTCAAAAATAAAAACTGTTTTAAATATTTATATTTTCAATGTCCTCTTTTGTGTGAGTGACTGTACTCTGGCCTGAATGACACTAACATCTATATGCTTCACTGACTGTATATTCTTCACCCTCTTTTCCCTGATTGACCCTATTCTCAACTTTCCATCTTAGCACACCCATGTTCACAGTTAGACCTTTTCATCACCACTAGTGAGATGCCCTCAGTATCTCAATCTCAATATCCCACTTTTCTCTCTGCCCATTCTTTCTAGGGCAGCTGTTCTGGCAAAATTTTTAAATCTCGGTTCAGGTACTACTGTTCCCAAATCTCCTCATAATCTCATATCCCTTTTTTAAAATTGCTCCCTTAGATAGTGGTAGGGCGTTTGCCCTGCATGCAGCTGGCCCAGGACGTCCCATATGGCATCCTCTAGCCAGGAGCAATTTCTGAGTGCAAAGCCTGGAATCACTCCTGAGCAATGCCAGGTGTGGCCCCCAAATAAATCAAAACAAAACAAAGAGGCAAACTAGAATTGCTCCCTTAGACATATTCTCAATTCCTGTGATTCCTGTGTTTCTCTCGCACGTTAACCAATGATCTTGCAAAAATCTAGCAGAAATTAAATTATCTGCCCATTCATCTTCTTGCCCTTTTAACTGTGCACAGCTGGCTTTTAATGCTGCCTGGCAAGAATGCCCTATATCTCTAGTCAATTTAATCTCTCAAAGATAACTGCATCCTGTTCTATCTTTTCTTGTAAGGCCTTAAGTAGTACTTTCCTCATCTTCACTTGTAACTGATGATAGAGCTTCTTGTTTCAGTGAGAAAATAAAAACACTTCAAAGAAAACGCTCACGAGCTGCAAGCCTTACACTTGCCACTTGCTTGCTTGCTTACTATATGCATCAGTATCATCAAATCTACCTTATCCTGTTACTCAAATTCTCCGTAAACTTTTTGAGTAAGCTAAACTAATCTCTATCTGCTGAAATAATTCACTCAGACTTTTCCAGAAACATCAGAATAGCAAATATTTTTTTTCATCTCTTCTTTCAGAAATGTGTCCTCTCTACTAGCTGGATCTTTATCACTGTTATAGCACAATAGTGCTATTTCTTCATCTTCTAAACACAGCAAAACAAAGATCTTGCCTCTATTCTTGCTAATACCTCACTTCTTAATAAAACTCCTATAAATAAATATCTAATTCTTCACCAAATTGCTTACTTTTTGTTTCTTTTTTCTTTCTTTTTCTTCACTTTCCTTTTTCTTTCTCTTTCTGTCTTTCTTTCTTCCTTCCTTCCTCCCTCCCTGCCTCCCTCCCTCTCTCTCTTTCTCTTTCTTTTTTCTCTTTCTTTCTTTCTCTTTCTTTCTCTCTTTCCTTCCTTCCTTCCTTTCTTTTTCTTTCTTTCTTTCTTTCTCTTTCTTTTTTTCCTTCCTTCCTTCTTCCTTTCCTTCCTTCCTTCCTTCTTCCTTTCTTTCTTTCCTTCCTTCCTTCCTTCCTTCTTCTTTCTTTCTTTCTTTCTTTCTTTCTTTCTTTCTTTCTTTCTTTCTTTCTTTCTTTCTTTCTTTCTTTCTTTCTTTTCTTTCTTTCTTTCTTTCTCTTCTTCTTTCTTTTCTTTCTTTCTTTCTTTCCTTCCTCCCTTCTTCCTTTCGTTCATTCTTTCTTTCTTTTTCTTTCTTTCTTTCTTTCTTTCTTTCTTTCTTTCTTTCTTTCTTTCTTTCTTTCTTCTTACCTTCCTTTCTTTTTCTTCTTTCCTTCCTTTCTTTCTTTTTTCTTTCTTTTTCCTTCCTTCTTTCTTTCTTTCTTTCCTTCCTTCCTTCCTTCCTTCCTTCCTTTCTTTCTTATCTTTCTTTCTTTCCTTTCTTTCTTTCTTTCTTTTCTTTCTTTCTTTCTTTCTTTCTTTCTTTTCCTTCCCTCCTCCCTTCTTCCTTTCGTTCATTCTTTCTTCTTTCTTTCTTTCTTCTTCTTTCTTTCTTACTTTCTTTCTTTCTTTCTTTCTTTCTTTCTTTCTTTCATTATCTTTCTTTCTTTCTTTCTTCTTCTTACCTTCCTTTCTTTTTCTTCTTTCCTTCCTTTCTTTCTTTTTTCTTTCTTTTTCCTTCCTTCTTTCTTTCTTTCTTTCTTTCCTTCCTTCCTTCCTTCTTTCCTTCCTTCCTTCCTTCCTTCCTTCCTTTCTTTCTTTCTTTCTTTCTTTCTTTCTTTCCTTCCCTCCTCCCTTCTTCCTTTCGTTCATTCTTTCTTTCTTTCTTTTTCTTTCTTTCTTTCTTTCTTTCTTTCTTTCTTTCTTTCTTTCTTTCTTTCTTTCTTTCTTTCTTTCTTTCTTTCTTTCTTTCTTTCTTCTCTTTTCTTTCTTTCTTTCTTTTCTTTCTTTCTTTCTTTCTTTCTTTCTTTCTCTCTTTTTTTAATGTCAGCACACACAGGTTTCTAGAAGTTATTCTTAGCTCTAGCTCTACACTCAGGAAATTTTCTGGTAATGCTCAAGGACCATGTGAGATGCCAGTACTCAAATCCTAGGTCAGCTGCTTGGAATTCAAGCAACCTACTTGCTGTACATCTGCTCTAAACTCTTTTATTTTTTAGATTTTGATCCACACCTGACAGCACTCTGTGATTACTCTTGGCTCTGTGCTCACAAATTACTCCTGGAAGGCTTTAGTGACCATATGAGATGGCAGGGATCAAACCTGGGTCAATCACAAGTAAGTCAAATTCCCTAGGTGCTAGCTATTGCTCTGCTCCCAAGACATTGAATTTTTATAAATTCTTTAACATCTTAAAAAGTTTTCCCTAGTGGTCCAGAAGGTCAGATTGTTATTTTTTTTTTATCAATGTCACCATTTACATCTGTTTTGCCAAATTCTGTTTTGGAACCTTTGCAAATATTAGGCACAATTTTTCACAATTGATGTTTCACTGCTCCTTAAGATCCTTAAAAATCCACTTCTTCATTTGTTTCTCTATGCTTCACATTTGTCGAGTATTCCTCCTATTTTTTTTTTTTTTTTGGTCAGGTCCTTCTCAGTATTAGCTTTGTTGCATCTCTTTAATTTCTAAATATTAGAGGGCACAAGATTTATACAGTGATTCTAATAATCACCATATTCCCTCCCTAAGTAACCTCATCCAGTCTTTGTTATTGTGTGTGTGTGTGTGTGTGTGTGTGTTTTGGTTTTTGGGTCACACACGGTGACACTCAGGGGTTATTCCTGGCTATGCACTCAGAAATTGCTCCTCACTTGGGGGACCATATGGGATGCCAGAGATCGAACCACTGTCTGTCCTAGGCTAGCTGTGCAAGGCAAAAGCCCTACCACTTGTGCTACTGCTCTGGCCCCAGTCTTTGTTTTAAGATAACAAATGTGGCTTAGCTAGAGAGGGCAATCTGTCCATACCTGTTCTGAGAATGACCCAGACATATCTGCCTCAACTCCACCACCAGAAATATTTTTCTGCAGCCTCTTCGTACACCTCTTATCTTCCCAGCATACAAAAATGACACAGTACCTCTACTAAGATACAAAAGAATATAATGGACCCAACTCTTCTCAGGTAGTACGATCCATGCTGTTACCTCTGAGGCCTTCTCAGAATTAGGTATGGGGACAGATTTTCCTTATTGATTAAGCCACAGAAACCACAACTACACCCAACACCCTTCAACAAAACAGTACAACTTCCCAACTTAACCTCATCAAAATATTTGCTTCAGGTCTAAAGATGGGCCATGGAACACCAGATCAAAAGCAGCTATGACAACTCAAAATTTCATAGTACTGTCAGCTGTGTAGCATTACAGGAATTTTGATGGGAAAGTTACATATAAATTTATGAAGCTCGGTTAACCTAAGTATTAACACAGAAGGACCAATCTTTACAAATGAATTTGCAACAAACATGATGAACTGCTTTTAAAGTTCAAGTTAAATGAGCCAAAATAAAATAATGACTACTGATGATCCCCAGGTATATCAGTCTGTGCTTACACCTCTATGGTATTCTGAGAAAGGGGAGGTGTAGACTAACCTTACTGTACAAACTACAGCAGCCCAATTCCATACCTGACAACCTTTCAAAACATCAATCCAGCTCTGATACTTCACCTTATCAAACTTCCAAACCACCAAGTTTATTTAAGATCTATAAATTCTGAATTTTATATAGTGTTAGTCCAATAGTATCACAGGAAATCTTATGGGAAAGTTACATAGTAATATGCCAAGCTTAGGAGCCTAAACATAACACAGACGGCTCAACTGCCACTAACTATAGCCCAATAAATTCTTAGATACTGTCTTTAATAACATTATTTTAACTTGACACTTGTTGATTTAAGTTTTGAGTACTCTATTTGCCTTTCTGTTAAATAAAATAAATTATATGTGTTTGTGTCTCCAAGGGGGAAGCCTAAAGTAGTGGGTGGAAAATTGGAGACACTGATGAAGATCACACTAGTTATTGTTTGAACTGCATAAAATGACTATATTATAAACAAATGACACTACATTAAACTGAGAAGCTTTCTGCACTTCAAAAAAAAACATTGATGAGGAAACAAAGACCAACCACTGAAAGGGAGAAACTATTGACCTAATACTCATTATATAAGTGGCTAATATCTGTACAAGATACTGACAGAACTTAACAAGAAAAGAAGTTTTAACCTCATCAATAAATGGGGAAAAGAAATAAATAGACATTTCCTTAAAGAAGAAATACAAATGTCCAAAAGAAAATGAAATGAAAAAATGCTCCACAACAATTGATCATCAGGTATATGCAAATCAAATTAACAATAAGATAACTCATGCCACAGAGATGAGCACACATCACAAAGAACAATAATAACCATTTTCAGGTATTGGTGTGGGGAGAATGGAACTCTCATTCACTGCCGGTGGCAATGCTGGTTAGTCCAGCCTTTCTGGAAAACAATATGAATATTCCTTAAAAAACTAAGAATTGAGTTTCTGTATGATGCAGCAATAACACTACTAGGGTTACACCCTAGGAGTTATAGATTTATACCCACAAAAAACAGAATACAAAATTCTCTCTGTAATATATGTTTATTGCAGCAATATTTACAATTGCCAGAATCTGAAAAAGAACCAAAGTTCCCAAAACAGATGAGTGGCTAAACAAATTGTGGTACATCTAAACAATGGAATACTATGATGCTGCTAGGAAAAAGAAGTCATGAAATTTGTATATACATAGATGGACATCGAGACTATTATGCTGAGTGAAATAAAATAGATGGAGATAGATAGACACAGAATAGTCTCACTAATCTGGGGGATATAAGAACAATAAAAGACAATATGCTAATAATACATAGACAATAGAGGTGAGGGCCAAAAGGTCTAGCCCATGATATGAAGCTTACCACAAAGACTGGTGAACACAATTAGAGAAATTACTTCACTGACAACTACCATGATAATGATAATGAGGTAGAGAGAGAAATAGAATGCCTGTCCTGAAGAGACAGGGAATGGGGAGGAAGGAACTTGGGGACATTTGTGGAGGGTACGTTGCACTGTGAAAAGTGATGTACATTCTAAAGCTGAAACCAAACTATGAACATTTTTATAACCACTGTGCTCAAATAAAAAATATTAAAGAACCGCCTAGATCTAATATTATTTTAATTAAATTAATAAATGCCTTTACTATATAAAATTATATCAATGAACAACAAAAATTAAATTATTTTAAGCTCATGTTTCTGAGAGTAAAAGTTGGTAAAAACTCTCTAAAGACAACTGTGAATATAATCGAATGACATTTGATAATGATTTCAAAATAGCAAAGTAAATCCAGTTAATAATGAATACACAGTTGTTTCTGGCAATTTAGAATGAAACATAAAGCAACTCTAATTGTCTTAATTGGCATATAACTGAAATCCATCACCTTTAAAGACATTTAGAAAAATCTGTGTCCATTCCTCAAAGCATTGTGTTCTACTCTTTGGCTATAAAATATTACAAAAAGAAAAATTATATCTTTTTTATGATAGCAATAATTGTATATGTTTTTGTGTATTTGTGTAAAGTAACTATAATGTGATGACATTTCTTCTTTTAATGTTTTATTTAAACAACATGGTTACAAGGTTGTTTATAATACAGTTTTATTTTCCACAGATAAAGTTGTCATGATTGAATTACAGTCACACAATATAGAACAACCTTCAGCAGTGTATATATAATGACATTTTCTTGGTGATACTTCTTGCCTTGCAAATTTTGTTTTAACTTTCTTGACCTCCTTATATATTTGCAAGAAAACAAATTGTAGGAAGATGTCATCTGTTGCTCTTTGTTTGAGTTTAGCTTGTAAAAAGGACAAGAAATCTAATTTTGAAGAAAACAGTCACTAAGACATTTGCAGGCATGGATCTCAAGAGGATAGCTAAAACAAGTATTGTCAGACTTTTGATTTTTTTGGTTTCAAAACAAATCCCCTAAGAGAAGAATGAACAGATAAGCTGGTCAGAACTAGAACTGAGCTGTTTTGCTTATCAAAGTCACATAATGGCGATGCTATATTAAAACCCATTACTTTATACAAATTTCAATGTCGGTTTGAAAGTGGTTTCTGGATTTCAAAATGTCTCAATATCAGAATGATTAAATCCACTCCATAGAAATATGCTTTCTACATGTATACCAGAACAATTTATTAATTTGTAGGAGTTATAAGCATGGGCATTAAAATAAAATTCCAGAGTAATTATATTTTTATTATCTAAACAATTGCTCAGTCAACTTCATATGATTGATCATTTTGATTGATAATATTTTACTTAAGTGCTACTTTGTAAGTGCTTTTCATATATGTATGCAGTATTTCTTGAGTCCAGCTGAGAAACAATATATATTATTAACTATATTTTCTTCTTATATGTCTTCTCATATAAAAAGTGTCCATTATTTTAATAGATACATCAGGCATCTTTGTTTCATTCAGCAAGAGCCAGAGTTCTCTCTGAGATTGCCTCTCTGAAACTCACTTATTCTTCTACATACTTTCTCAAGCCTGATGTTACATAAAAAGTTTCTACAATAATTAAAAATTTCCAAGTTAGGGATGCTGTCAAACTAATTACAATAAATCTCTGAGGTGAACCAAACATTGGCATTAAAAAAAACTCTACATGATCTGAATATTTTATGTTAAGAGCTATTGATTTAATGGCAGCAGTAGATTCTGGCTTTAAAATGGCCATGGCCCAGTCTGTTTAATCAACTGCAAGAAAGAGTTGCTTGTGATCCCTGGACTTAACAAATTAAAAACAAGAAGGGCACTCTTGCTAGGAAGTAGGTCATTCCCAATTTTGTCTGGGTATTCATTTAATTTTATCCAAGTTTTCAGAAATGTCTATCTTTCTTTATAAAGATATACATATACAGATATATTTGGTCAAATAGAAGCTTAGACACACTTTTCACTCTAATTGGTAACATTAATAGTGTTTATATATGAACACCAGGGCTTGTGCCTTTTATTCTGGTCTATGAAAAATATGATTCATGACTGAATCACCCAAAAAAAAATACCTCAAAGCTTTTCTTAAAAACCCAGCCAGCAGCAAATGCTGACAACAGAAGAAAGAAAATATCAAGGATGGGGTAGGGTGGAAAGTTATGTGTAAATAATATTTGATCATAAGCCTTTATGGAGAAAACAAGAGAGTTTTTAGAACTTTAAATTTTTGTTCCCCTCAGTGAAACTCACACATGTATGTAATGCTCTGAATTACTCATATAAACACCTTAACAATATCATTCATGTACTCATCACAAATTTACCATTCACAGGTCACCCAACATACATACTTTTATATGTTGTGCATACCCCATTTTGTACCACACATTGGCCCATCTGTCTCCACTAACTCTCCTACAAAAGTTCTCAGGAATGTTGTACTGGTAAAGGGGGGTATAGTTGGACTAAAATCCAATTACAAACATGTTTTTAATCATGGTGCTTAAATAAAATTATTATTAAAAATAAATATATAAAATTTAATTTATAAAAAGTTATCAGGAAAAAAGCTCTAGTTACTGGATTTTTACTGAATATTTATGTATATTTTGTATGCCTGATTTATTTTTTTTGTTAAATGATAAACTTTGGAGTTTCTTGAGTTCTGAGATGGAAAATTTCTGGAAGGAAAATTTTCTTCCAAGTTCTCATCATGATTTAGGTGTCAACTCAACATTTTTGCCTACCCATCTACTTCTGAATAAAGAGAAAAAGAAAAGACAGACAAAGTCATCTTAGTTCAGTGACAGCTTATCAGAATCCCTACATATCATGCCTGAGGAAACCCCAAGGGACAGTGATACTTTTATTCAGCTCTAGGAGATGGTGTCAGTATGGGTCAGTACATGCCCATCCCATCCATGAATTTGTTATTTACAATAGTTCAATCTCCAAAGCTCTCTGCTTTTTTTCTAAGGGTTTTCTTCTAGATAAAGTAGCACATGTTGGTTTCTTCCTAAAGCAACCTAGAAGTTACCAGGAATTGGCATCACTATGAGACAGCTCTCCATGCCTGGTAGGAATTAATTCCCTGTTCTTTAGTAAGAAATCAGAGACATGTCCTTCATTGGGTCTAGAACTTCTCACTGGGATTGAGCCTACAGTGTGGCCAATATGATAGTATATAGTTAGAAGGGCTGTTTTATTTTCCCATTTCATTTTTTAATAATTCTACTAATGCTTTTAGGTATTATTATTATTATTAGATAAACTATTTACACTAAAATTCTTTTTTTGGGGGGCACACCCAGTGACACTCAGGGGTTACTTCTGGCTATGAGCTCAGGAGTCACTCCTAGCTTGGGGGACCATATGGGACGCCTGGGGATCGAACCATCCTAGGCTAGCGCTGGCAAAGCAGACACCTTACCTCTAGCGCCACCGCGCCAGCCCCTACACCAAAATTCTTACACAGGGTCAGCTTCAGGAAGAGCCCGTATGAGACAATATTAGTAGAAGACTTTGCAGCTGTAAGTGACAAAAACTGAAAAACAATTGATATTAACAAAGGAACTCAAGCCATGCATATGTTTATGAAACTTTCTTGTCATTTACATTTGATTTACAAGGACAGTTTAGGAAAATCGCCTCATTGCTAGGATAGCAACCAGAGTGACCATGTAAAGGGAAAACAGATGCACTCTGCCTACAGCCTTATACATCTGCTGGTTGTGTAACATCTATCATTATCCAGGAGGGAGACAATAAAAAAATCCACATAAAACTTTTTATTGTTTAAGTGGCACTAGTTATTATAGTCAGCAATCAGAAAGCTACCCTAAGGACAGAGCTTTTCTGCTTTTTAATGTAGAGAAAATGGTTAGCCTATTTCTAAGTTTCAATGTATAATACTGGAGATGCTAGGATTAATTCAAAAGGAGTCACAATGCCACAGAAACACAACAAAGATGTAGAAATGTATGTTTCAGGAAAGATAATAAAATAAAATCTGAGCATTTCAGAGCTTTTGGGGTAAATTGCAGTCAAAAGAAATGAAAAATAAAGGCTTGAACAAGACAATAATGCATTTTTCTATTTTCTGAAAGGTATGTTCTCTGGATCCAAAATTGCTGTTTCTAAATAAGCACAAAAAACATATATACATATTTAAGCAAGACCTTAGTTTAAGTATTCATTACCAGGTGTCCTCTAAACATTTCCTCTTTAATGTAGAAAGTGCCAGCACATAAATACAATTTATAAACAATCTCTATATAATAAAAACTAACGTACTGCTGTACCTGTTCTAGTTTTTGAATGGTTCCTTCAGTTATGACATAACTCAATTTCAATCTGCCTCTTTGAAGCAAAGGCAATATATTTTTTCACTCCAAGCCTTCCTTCTCCAGACACAGAAATGGACTCTGTGTCACTAAGGCACTGGGTGTGTAAAAACTTAATATATTATATGGTTCAACTTTGGTGCATTATCAAAGCTATAGTTTAGATAATTTTTGTAAAATACCCACATATTTAGTAGCCTAACACAAATATTATAGCAAATACAAATCTATTATGGATGCTTCAAATCCTGCTGTTACCATGATGAAAATTTTGTTTCTTAAATTTCTTTATAATCTAGTGCTTTTCCCTGGGGAAAAAAAAAGGATTATAGTTAACCAGGGCATTTAGGGATTCCATCTTCATCCTTGTAAAGCAGTGCTTCTCAAATAGTGGGGAGCACCAACCAGGAGGGGCGAGGCTCCTTAAAGGGGGCGCGTGTGACCTCGGCAAACATTAGCATAACAAGCTAAGGCCTGAGTTTATGTCTTTGTATGTTTCTGGATCTGAGAGTCGCTGTGTTCTGCTTCAAACCCCGCTTCAGAAAGCTATGCATTGCAAAACATGCTCATTGTAGCCATGAATCCAGACATCATCTCTGATTAAAAAATCAGCTCAAATTATTTTATATATTTTTGTTTTGCAGGTTAAAGTATTTTTAATAAAGATACTATTTATCGCGTGGGGGTCGCGAAAAATGTTTTCTTCTTCCTAGGGGGGGCATGACAAAAATAATTGAGAAGCACTATTCTAAAGATACAGCAATTTCTTTGAACGGGGTAGGAGAACATTATCTACTATTTACTTATTATCAATGTATCTATGCATCTATGTATCTACATATATGTTTTCTATTTGAAGAGCAGTTTTAGGTTTTCAGAAAAATATGGTCAGATTGTAGAGAGTTTTCATATACTTCCTGTCTCTACAAATGCCTAATATCTCCTTTATTGTCAGTAACTCTCAGCAAAGCAGTTCATATTTATAACCTAGGAATATTACTTATACATTTATTACTCACTAATAAATCCTTAATTATTTACTAATTAAAATAATTTAATTAATAATGGTATCCTTAAGTACTTTAATTAAAATTTTAATTAGTAATTAACATTCTTTATTAATAAAATATTAATGTTTTCTCTAACATGCTTTGACAAATTTAAATGACACATATAATCACCTTTAGAACACATGTTTTTTACTGCCTAAAAGTCCTCCAAGGCTCTCCTTATTCTTTGTTCTATTTCTTTCAATCCCTAACAATCACATTTTGGGATTCTTTTTCTCCAAACTGTCACATAATTGAAACCAAATGACCTTTCATGTCTATAGTAACAAACATTGAAGAGTTCTTCTTGTTTTTATGATTTAACATAATTTAATTTTAGTAAATTTTTGAAGGGGCTATGGACTATACCTATCATTTCTCAGGGTCCTCTCCTGACTCTGCTCAAGGACTAAACCTGGCAGTGCTAGAGGATCATAATATGCAGTTCTGGGAATCACACTGATGTAACCACATGTAATGTAAGCACATCAATCTCTGTACCATTTCTTCATTACTCCTTTTAGTAACTAATATTAACCCATTGTCTTGGATGTCCCATAATTTATTTATCTACTGAAGGGTGTTCATCTATCAGAGTTCACCTGGGTTATATTCAAGATTTCAGTAGCTGGCAGAATTTATGTTTTAAAGGCCAAATAATATTTTTGGCATTGTAAGTAATGCAATCTCTATCACAATTATTGTTACTTTAGTAGAAAACTTCCATGAAGTTCCATAGGTACGTTGATATAGAATGTTCCAATAAAACTTTATAGACAATGGTTATTGTATGCATACTTGTGGCCTTAGAATCCTACACTGGCTTTTGTCAAAGTAATAGAAAGTATGGGGGCATAGGCTATGTGGTAGATATTTTTAGAGGCATAAAAAAAGCACATAAAATTTTTACTTTCAACATGACTTAGATCATATGTTCTTCCTCACTGCAAAGGCAACTTGAAAATGTAACTTAGCTATGTACTCAACAGGAAGAAGAAGGAGAATTTTGGGAGCTGACATTATGTTACTGACTAAAGGAATGACTATTTTTAAAAACAAAATTTGAGATAATTTTGGTAACACTATCTCAAAATCACCACCAAAGTTAATATGGTAAATAAATGTGTTTTGAAAAGATTCTTTAACATTATAAAATTGGCTTTGAAAGACTTGGTATTAGAAGTTATGTGAAAATCAGAATCTTTATAAGTCTATGGTGAAATAATTTTTATTTCCAATGTATATGTGATATAGATCTGATTAAGAAATATTAAAATTATATTTTTGTATGTAAATATTTTTATTGGTATCACCTTAAATACCAGACTTAAAATTTTGAGATCTTGCAGGTGGGCTGAGAGATGAGCGTGCTTTATGCTAGTCTGGCCGAGTTTAATCCTAGCTATCCTATATAAACCCTCCCCAGCCCTCAAGGCATTATTCTTGAGTGCAGAGGCAAAAATAACTACTGACCAACTCAAGGTGTGGCTCCAAAACAAAAATAAAATAAAGATCCCGCAGGATATTTTATTTTTAAACTATTTGGTAAGAGATGTTAATGTATAGTACACATATTTAAAAAGTTTCTATTTTTTAATATAGTTCTTTACCATTTTTATTAAAGTGCTCTGATTTGATAGTGTTGTGATAGTTTCATGCAAACATTCCAACATTATATCCACCACCAGATGCTGGCTTGCTGGCTCTCTGGAACATGACCTTTCCATCCCCACCCTCCCTACCCTTTCCATATAAATTCAGTCCTATAGACAAAATTTTCAGTTCTGATGTCTTTGACCATTTGTTTTTACCTCCTTGAATTTTTTTATGTTAAACATCAGAGAGAAATATTGTTTTAATTTGGTAGTAATGATGACAATTACACACTTATAGATTAATAGATCTAAATACCTGAAAATTCACAAAATTATAAACCAGTGATGTATTGGTAACAATTTTTAAGAATTGTATATATTACTTTATTATATATAAGATTTTAAAAATTAGCAGTATGAATAATAATATTAAGATAGTATATTTTAGTATTTATATGAAATAGATAAGAATTTCAAGTACACAATTTAATAAGCATAAGGAGAGAAGAATTTAAAAAATAAATAAGAACCAAATAGGCTTGTAAAAGTCAAAGTTTGTATGTTATTTTATTTATTTACTATTTGCTTGTTTTTTGGTTTGGGGGCCAACCTGGTGACATTCAAGGGTTACTCCTGGCTATGTGCTCAGAAATCTCTCCTGGCTTGGGGACCATATGGAATGCCAGAAAATCAAACCACTGTCAGTCCTAGGCTAGCATGCGCAAGGCAGATGCCTTACTGCTTGTGTCACTGCTCTGGCCCTAAAGTTTGTATTTTAATGTATGTAAATTTTACTTCTGTTAGTGGACATGGCTCTTCCCCAAATCCTGCCAAATTAATGAGATTTGATTGTAGTCATGAGTTTAGCTAATAAAATAAGTTTTGTTTCCTGACATAGCTACCGATGACTATAGCGTAAAATTCAGATTTTATTTCTCATAATAATAATTCAAAGTAATTATTTTCACAGAATATGATAATATAAAAGTTTTCTAGTGTACAAAGTCTGAAAGCCAACTATGTTTTGTAGCATTATCAAGACCAGTGGTCTCAAAAGATATAAGTGAAATTTCATCAAATGCTTTTGAAATAAGAAAAAGAAAATAACCTGCTTAAATTGTTCTGGCGTCTGGTTTGTTTCAGAATAAGTAAGAACTAAAGAAATAAATCTAAAGCTTTTTTCTTTATTTTTATCTTCCAAGTTTTTTAATGAGACAGAGCTGTGCAGACAAATGTAAAATTTTAATAGGAAAAGCTGAAAAATAGATGGCAGTTGCCTCTGGTAGGTCACCATGAGATTCTTAGGTTATTGTATTTGCTTTTGATTCTAGGTACACATAGTATATTGCTTCAAATTTCAACTTGGATTTAAAGTGATTAGTTGCATGTCTGGGTTTGTTTCTTTCTTTGCTTTCTTGATGATGATGTTTTTGTTGATATTTTTTTAACTCCCATTAACTAATGCTGTGATCTTTGATGGGTTAACCTAGTTTCATCTATTAGGGAAGTGATTCTCTGAGTTCAGCATGCCTAAGACTTGACTAGGCAGATAGTTTAAACAGTTTTTTAGATCTCATTCCAGAAGCTCTAAATAAGGGTATGGGGTCATGTCTTTTAGACTATCATTTCCAACAATTGCTCACTTGATTCTCATGCTACTGGACTGGTATTCAACTATTGTCAAATGAGCAGTCATTCAATTCAAAATTCAATTCAAGTTAATGAATTAAACAAAAAGTGTTTTCGTTAGTAAAATTAAAAACTCCTGAATCAATGGAAAAGTTTAGAATGTAAGATATTTACCACAAAGATCCTAGTTTTAATTCCTCTTATATCATATGATCTGACTTAGGAATCAATCGAGCACAGATCCAGAAATAATCTCGGAAAACTGGCAGGTATACTTCTGCACCTCCGATATTATTATTCTAACCTACATTGATGAACTATGTATGCAATCCTCTTAAGTATTCCATATCAATTTCATTTTTCTCTCTTCTATTTCCATTTCTCCCATGCTGCATTTCCCTCAGGAGATATGGTAAATTATGATATTCCCTATCTTACATTATTATATTTGAAAGGCCAATGAAGAAAAAGGGAATATTTTTAATTTTTATACCTATTGAAAACTATTTTTCACTTTTAGTGGCTGTACTGAGGAACTTTTATTTTCCTCAATGAATCACTATTTTTACAATAACCACAAGGATATGCATCAAATCAGTTTAATTTTGACTTACCCCTGGATCAGTGCTTTAGATTCCTGCAATATCTGTTTTATTTTTCCTTACATCAGTATTTATTTCTTCAAAGCCACAGAGACTCTCACAGAATAAGTTTTATTCAGTCTGTATAGTAGCAGTAGGAATCCCCTTAGATCTTCCAAACAATTAGGGAATAGAATTTGAAAAGCATCCTATCTATTCTCTGCTTTCAGATTATTATTAGATATATTCTGTAGTCTTGGATTATTTACAGCTAAATTGTGTCCTCTTTACCTATGTTGAAAGTCAGGTCTATGATAGACCTTGTAAACATTTCTCTCTCCTCTATCTCGCTCTGTCTCTCTTTCTCTCTGTGTATATTTACTCTTCACCTTGTTTCTAGAATTATATTCCAAATACTCCACTAAATAAAGATGCATATCTTTGTCTCAAGTGTTCTTTTCAGAAAAATTGAAATAAAAACTCCACTTTAACTACGTAGACCGACACTGGGAAAGAGGTGGGTTTAAAGGAAATTCTGGGATCCTGTGGTAGCAGGATCCTGTGGCAGAGTAAAATGATGCTGAAAAGAAAATGCAACATATTTTCCCCAAAAAAGTGTTAATTTCTGGATTTGAGAAAATTCCAAAGGAATTAATACTGAATTGTTCTCAAATAGGGCATGGATTTTGAAATGATGTGTTGAGTTTATATGATAGCATACCATTTGTTAAACCCTCCTAACACATGAATAGTTTGGTAGATGAGACAAGCATGGATCCCATATTATTTTTATACATGGCTTGGACTAGTTATGTGTTTATTTTTATTTATTTATTTATTTACTTATTTTGTGTCACACTGAGTGATGCTCAGGGGTTCCTCCTGACTCTGCATTCAAAAATTGCTACTGGTATGCTTGGGGGATCATATGGGCTACTGGGGAAAGAAACCATATTTGTCCTAGGTTGATCACATGCCTTACCACAGTGCTATTGTTCCAACCCTGTTTTCTTAAAATTAACATGGTTTTGGGCCAGAGAAATTAAGTACAGAAATTAAGGTATTTGTCTTAAATGTGCCAGTCCCTGGTTCTGACCCTGGGTTAGCTTAGAGTCACTCCAAGAATGACCCCAAACACTCACACACACACACTTTTCCCACAGAGAAAAAGTGAACATAGTTTGTTTTCTCAATATCTTCTGATCTTATTTATTTTCTCTCAAATTTCTAAGTCTATTATATATCTAAGCAATCTATCATCACGTATTCAAAGCATTCCTTTATTTGTTTACCTCAATATTCTACTTCTTTCCTCAATTCAAAATTTGAAATATTTCTTTAGCTGGATTGATAATTCAGCAAGTAGGGTACTTGCCCACACAAACAGCCAAATGATGTTCAATGCCCAAGACCCTCTGTGATCCCCCAAGCACCATCAAAAATAGCTCCTAAGCCCAGAGTCAAGAGTAAATGCTGAGCATTACTGGGAGAGTCACAAAAAGGCAAAAATAATAGTAAAAATAATTTTTTAAATGTCTTGTCAGTCTTCCAATTTGGATGGACTTACCTAGGCTAAAGGTAGTTGATGGGCTGACAGCATTGACATTATTTAATGAGAATAGATTCTTTTCCCAACTAGAGTCAGCAGCACTGAGATACGATATACAAACTACAACAACCAAACTTTATAATGTTCCTTTTCAAGGTGGCCAACTTGGGGGAGGGAGAGGGAAATTGAGTACACTGGTAAATGGGAATTGACTTTGGTGATGTAGTTCATATTAGAACATTACTTTTACCTTATACAATATGTATGATTAATATATTTATATAATGTATATCAATCTAAAACATGAAAGATTATTAACAGCCAGAGTGATATAGTACAGTGGTAGGTGATTGACTTGCACACATTAATCAAGGTTCCATCACTGGCAACCTATGTAATATTAATCAACATAGTGTGTGTTCCTTTCTAAAAACATAAAAGAGAACAAAACATTAAAAAATAAAAACAAAATAAAATTTACTTATATATTTTGCTACTTCAGTTATCAAGTATATCTTTATCACAATTTTCTAAAATATTAGCAAGTATATGCTATGCTGTAATATTAAATTAAAGTAATTAATTAATTAAAATTAATTAATTAAAATTTAAACCATCATGTATGATACCATTGTTGCAACACATGTAACAATTGTGATATACCATCTAGAAAAATGTACTACTTGTGTGACATACTAAAAAATTTGAACTATTGTGCAAAGCTTACAGATCTGGAATAGAATGACTGCTAATGTGAACATATGTTTTTTTACATATAATTTAATAACTAAAATTTGTAGCTCTCTGATTATAAGATTTTAAGCATAGAAATCAAAATCTTCCACAACTAAAAACTTAATTTTAAGAGTCTGTAATGAAAGAACAATAAGCAGGGCACTTGTCTTTCACAACGATGACCTAGGTTTGATCCCTGTGAAGTTTGTTCCTTCTAAGCACCTCACAGAATGATCCCAAAGCCTAGAGACAAGTGAGCTGGACCTGCCCAGAGGTAGAGAACAGGAGAAATGCCTCAGTCTCCCACAGGTTCCAAGACCCCACACCATCCAGGTCTGTGTGATCCCACCAAGATGGAAATAATGCAGAACTCCACTAGGCTTAGAGAATAAAGATGGTAACTCCGATGAGATGACAAGCAACAACCTCCCATGTAGCTTCTCAGATAAGGAGTTTAGAGAAGAAATATGGAGGATGTTTAAAGAATTCAAAGAAAGTACAAATAAACTGAAAGAACCACAAACAAGACTTAAGAAGATATGAAAGCTGAAATGAGAACAATTTTAAATTAAAATTACAGGAATGAAACACTAAACAAGTGAAAATGAAAAACTCACTGAAAGAAGTCACCATTTGATGAATAGCTGCTGAGCATAGAATTTGTGAGCTGGAAGATGGGGTGCATAACAACTCTATATAACCAAAAAGGTTGAAAAGAGCCCTAAAATAAATGACCAGATCATAGAAAAAATACTCAAAAATGTAAACAGAAAACCACAAAATGCTGCTTCAAAAAGTAAAAAAGGACACAATAAAATGGAGACATACACATTGCTCATGGATTGTGAGAATTAACATTATTAAAATGTCAATATCTCCTAAATCCTTGTACAGTTTAATGCAATATTCATAAAAATTTTCATGAAATGTTCAAAGAAGTGGATCAAATGTTCCTGTAATTCATATGGAGAAATAAATGTCTATGAATCAATTTCCCCAACTTTAACTGTATTGTAAAGCAGTATCCATTAGAACAGTATGGTATTGGAATAAAGACAGGCACTCAGATCAATGGAGTAGACTTGAATATCCAAGATGGACACACTGGTTTATGAAAAATTAATCTTTATTAAGGATTAATTGCTAAGGAGCAAGAAATACAAAGTGAACAAGGAAAGTCTGTTCAACAAGTGGTGTTGTAAAAACTGGTCAACTAGATGCAAAAAATGAACTCAAACCTCTCCTTAACATCATCCATAAAGGTCAAATTAAAATAGATTAAAGAACTTGATATCAGACCTGAAACCATAAGGTACATAGAGGCAAGCATAGGCAGAACACTCCATGTCACTGAAGCTGAAGGGATCTTGATAAATTCTACTGGCCAAGCAAGTGGAAGCAAAGAAAAATAAATGGTCCTATATCAAACTGACAAGTTTCTACACTTCAAAGGGCATAGTGACTAGGACACAAAGGCCACCCATCAACATGGAATGGGAGAAACTTTTCATCTGATACCCATCAAATAAGAGATTAATATCTTTGATATAAAAGGCACTGATTGAATTTTACAAGGAAAAAAATCTAAGCCCATCCAAAAAAGGGGAGAAGAAATAAAGACATTTCTTCAAAGAAGAAATACAGATGGCCAAAATACACATGAAAAATGTTCCATATTATTAATCATCAAGGAGATGCAAATCAAAATAACATTGAGATATCATCTCACAGCAGAGACTGGCATACACCATAAATGAAAAAGAATAAATAGTGCTGGAATGAGTGCAGGGAGAAAGGAACTCTTATTTTCTGCTTGCAGGAGTGCATACTGGTCTACCTTTTTTTTTGGAAAAGTATGAATATTCCACAAAAAGCTGAAAATTGAGCTCCAATTAATCCAGCTATTAATCCAATTAATACCACTCCTAGGAATATCCCCAAGAACATAAAAACACAATACAAAAATGCTCTTTTCACTCCTGTGTTCAGTGCAGTACTATTTACAGTAGCCAGAATCTGGAAACAAATTGAGTGCCAAAAACAGATGAATTGTGAAAGAAACCATGGTACATTTACACAATGGAATACAATGCAGCTGTAGAAAAAATGAAGTTATGAAATTTGCTTATACATGGATGGACGTGGAGACTTAGTGAAATGGGCTAGATGCAAAGGGTTAGATAAATAATAATCTCACTAATTTGTGCGATATAAGGAAAAGAAGAAATAATATTGTAATAATAACTAGAGATAATAGATGTCAGAGGTCCTGCCCAGGGTAGAAAGCTCCCCACAAAAAGCAGTGAGTAAAGCTAGAGTAGAAAAGGCAATACTAGGACAATGATAGCTAGAACTGATCACTTTGAACAAGAATTCATCCCTGAAAGTAAAAAAACCTCACAGGGAGGGCATCTTCTTTCTATTAACAATAGTGCAGACCACAGTGTCAAAAATGAGAGAGAGAGAGAGAGAGAGAGAGAGAGAGAGAGAGAGTGAGAGAGAGAATGAGAGAGAGAGAGAGAGAGAGGCAAAATGCCTGACCTAGAGCATGGCAACAGTGGGGGTGGTGTGAGAGAAAAATGGGAGATATCAGTGATGGGAAGGACACATTGATGAAGGATGATGATTTACATTTATGACTAAAACCAAACAATGAACTATTTTGTCACTGTGATACTTAAATAAAGCAATTAAAAATAACTTGTGGTTACATAAAACAATCTCTACTTCTGTGTTTATATAAAGTTTTTTATTTTAATAAATGTCTTCAAATTAGTGTCTTCCCATATAATGTTATCAATTAAGGACTTAGCTGATAGTTTCAATTTAATGTGGTGGTGTACATTATATGATTGAAACCAAACAATGAATAGTTTTGTAACCATGGTGCTTAAATAAAGCAATTAATTTTAAAAAGTGATTTACAACCATAGTTTTATATCAGAATGATGTCACATTATTGGTCCCACTGAGTTCTGATATATGTGGCTGTTGCAGTGACACAAGTCAACCCATTACAAATATTCATAATATCCTTCTACTAGCTTACTGCCTGTATGTTATATTGTGCTCTATTCATTCTCAACTGCCAACCTCAAACAAAAAGCAATAAGTTATTTTACCTACAAAATAGGTTTATTCAATAACAATAACAAAGAGACATATGGAAAAGTGTAGTCTTACAGGGAAACAAACTAACTTGACTTCACGAAAACTTGACTTTATATTCAACCTCTGCAGGGGCTACTACCAAAGAATTTTCTTCTATCAGCCACTAGCTTGTCAGAGAATCAACTTTACCTCCTATTGAAGATGCAAATATATTTGATTCTGTGGTTTACCATTGTCCATACAAAGAAATTTCAATTCAAACAGTGCAACCACTTTCTAAACATTACTTTTTTCCAACCAGTCAAATTGTTGTCAGACCACACACACACACACACACACACACACACACACACACACACACACACAACTTTTTGATTCAAAGAAAACTGCAAGTACAGCAACTTTGAAAGCTTTCAGAAAGAACAAGGGACTCTTAGACTGCCAAGCCCTAAAAGCCAAAGAGCTTGGAAAAAAGAGATTTAAAGCTCATAAATATCAGAGTCTCAAGAATATTGGGAGCAGAAAGAACAATCCTAAATACAGTGGGACATAAATATAGTTAGATTGGGTTCATTGGCTTTCCTCCCAGGAAAAAATTACCTTCTCTTTTCCAAAAGTAGCATTTAGCACACCATTAGTTTAGAATAGCTATTTTCTTATGAAATATATTATTTGTATAGCTTATCACAGGAGTTTGCACTCAATGTTACATTGTTCTGTTTTTCTACTCAGATGCACATAGGTAGGACTGTAAAATTTATGGACCCTTTGGGATTTATCAAACCCAAACAAGGTCATTTACCTGCCCCTTCTAGAATCATATTTTAATCTATTTGGCCAAATTTAGTAACTTATTTATATCTTATCTATTTTTATTAGAGCAAAATAATTTTTAGCGTACATACAGTATAGAAAGAATGTCCTTATAAGTTCAAGGTTTTAATAAATTCTCTATCACCCATTTTTCAAAATCATAATTTTAAAATTTTCCTTTACTTGATTAATGTACCACAATTGTTTCACTCAACGTTCAAATATTTCCCTTTTGTAATTTACCAATATTCTCATGCATATAAAATTACTATAATAACCACTTTTGTACCCAAAGTGTTATGTGTGCTATAGCTTTGTTATAATTATATGTACTTAACTCCGGACTGTTTAACATCCAATAGTCTAAATATGAGCAATTTTTAATTTGGAACTATGGTCAAAATGAAGAAGGATGTTACCTCTCCCCAATGTCATATGCTAATCTCACCTGGATGGTGAGACCCACCCACCGCTGAGAGAAATCTGTGGTTGGTAATTAAGGGGTTGCCTGAGGGGAGGAGGAGGAGATCAGACACAGGATGAAAGCAGAACAGCTGAAAAGAGGCTGCTTAGCTTAGAGGCCATGTGAAAAAAAGCACATGATGATTATGACCTTGTAATAAAGTTGGATGTCTCATGAAACTCCAGCTGACTGCCTGTGGATCATTTCTTCACCATTACCCTAAACCTACAGATCGACAGTAGAAGGGGCTGTAGGAGCAGAGCCGAGCCAAGAAACGCCAGGCCTTACCACCATCCATACTAGTAGAACTATATAATTAATAATTATTTCAACAGAAGTAAACATACCTGTTGCCTTTGCACTCTAGGGGGCTATGACTTCTTTTATGATGATCTACATGTGCAATGTTTGAATTTATTAGTGCAGAAAAAATGGACAATTTTTGCCTACAATGTTCTTAGGATGTGTTGAGTTCTTTCTACAGACACAGAAGAGTAGCCTGTTTGGGACTATTATTTGGTTGCTTCTAGAACTTTGTGAAATTTCTCCATTTCTTACTTCCAATGGTCTTGGAAAGAGTTGTTAGGAGAAATCTTGGACTTCATCTTATACTGATTTACAATAACTTGTCAGAAAGTTTCATACTGGGTCTCGAAACGTTAGGAGGAGCAATTTATTAATGTAAAGATTGTATTTCTCTCAACTACTGTGCCTCAGTCAAGGTAATTGTGGCCATATTGCATATCTTATCTGACTAAATGTCCATCATGAAGACAAAGAAGAAAGAAGTGTGTTTTCTATGATTATCCAACCTGGACTAGATCTCAGTTATATTCTTTGATTGTTTCTTTCTCCATATTCAGTTACTTCTTTTTTAGTAACTTACACTATTAATAGCCTTTTCTATTCTATAATATGTGTTTGAAATGATGTGTAAATACACAGTCTACTTAGAACAGTAAAATTAAAAATTCTATAGGAAGCATTTTGACAGATTAGAGTCCAAAAGAAGGATAAAGGGAGCCAAAATGATAGCACAGCAGTGGGGCATTTGCCTTGCATGCGGCTGACTTGTGATGGACCAGGGTTTGATCCTCAGAATCCCGTATGGTCCCCTGAACCTGCCAAGCATGATTTCTGAGAACAGAGCCAGGAGACCCTTGAGCACCACAAGGTGTGGCCCTCCACAAAAAAATGTGAATAGAAATATTATATTTCAGGGTTTAACTTTGCTGAAATAGAGAGCTTTCCTATCCAAGCTAAGATTTAAGCTAAGAGTTAAGGCAAAGAAATTCCACAATAGATTGAAAGCACAAAATGAAACAACAGGCACTTAGGTATATTTCTATGGATGATAGTATGGTAAGGTGATAGTTCAATATGCTGGAGTACATGCTTTGCATATTGGAGGCCCAAATTTAATGACTATCAATGGCTCCCTAAACATCACCATGGAGTAACCTGAATATCTAGCTAGTAAAAGATATTCCCCTAAACACTGCTGGATATGCCTTACTTCCCAAAATAATGTATACTGCAATGGTGAACAGTTTTAGCATCACTTGGAATGAATGAGAAATGCAGATACTATTGTTGTATCCAAATACCACAACCTGCACTTTAAAGAAATACACTTGTATATTAAGGTTTGAATATCACTGTTCTATTATAGAAAAGGTATATGCAGTAGACAATATATCAAATATAGTGCTAATACTCATGATACACAAAACCATAAAAAATCTCAAATGCAAGAAAACTCAATGATTTCATCAAAATCGGGGATAGGAAGTGAACAGACACTTCCATGAAGAGAACTTATGGTCACCCCATCATTATATGAAAAAGTATTCATCAGTAGTATCAGGGAAATGCAAACCCAAATGACAAATTGTACATATCAGAAAAACCCATATCCTGGAGAAGTGGTGAAATATAAACTTCCATTATATGTCTCTTTAAGCCTCTACAAAAACCAGTATGAACCTTTCTAAAGAGACTAGAAATTCCAGATGACTCAGTGATGGCACTTTTTGTCATCTTTACCAAAAATATGAAAAAAAAATAATTTAAAGGGATGTATTTACCCTTTCAGTGAACATTTATGTACAACACTCAAAATATGGAAACAGTGTATGATGTTGCTCTTCCTTAGGGTGCTATAGAATTCGTGTATATGTTACAACTTCTTCACCCACTAATCCACAGTTGAGCATTTGAATTCTTTCTGTGTCTTGGCTATTGTACTAAATGTGACCATGAACATATGTGTACATATATCATTTCAAATTAATTTGTTCTGAGTGTTTTGAGGATGGATGCCAAGAAGTTGTATTTCTGTAACTTGTGGGAGTTCTAATTCTATTTTTTGAGTGATCTATATATCGTTTTCTCTGGAGGCCAAACCAGACAGTATTCCTAACAACAGTGATGATGCCTTTCTCACCACAACCATGCCAATAATAGCTGTTTCAGTACTTTTTGCTATGTGCAATTCTAACTGAAATGAGATAATATATCAGTGTTATTTTGATTTGCATCTCCCTAGTCATAAATAACTATACAACTGTTGGCCATTCATATGTCTTCTTTGAGAAAGTGCCTCTTCATTTCTTCAGACCATTTGTGCATAGGGTTGCTGAATATATTTTGTTGTTGAGTTTTATGAGAGCTTTATAGATTTTGGGTATCAGCTCTTTACCTGATATATAAATACCTTTAATTTCAATAAACAAAATTTCAAATTGTTTTCTAAATGGAACCTAATAATATGCACTCTTTAATAGTGACATTCTAGACCTTGATATTATCTTTACCGTTTTGCCAAAATTTGTGTAGTAATATGTGAAGCTGCAAATTTAATTTGAAATTACAAATAATTATTCAAATTATCATTTTTCAATGATTATTTTAATTATTAATTCTCTAAAATGTCTTTCATATTATTAGAGTGTATTTATTATGTCACTTTCTACTTTTAATAATAACTAGAAGCTATTAATATCTTCTAGAAAACAACCCTTGCGGGTCTTTAATTTATGTGTATAAAATGTTTATAGAATATTTTTCTTAAGTTATCTTGATCAGCAGATGGTCTGACTTTAACATAATTAGAACATTTTTTCCTTAAAAGTTTGTAGTTTTATATTTTATCTTGCTTAAAGAACTTTTGCACTCAAACATAAGGAAGATATCCTAATATCTTATTCATATGTTATTCTACATATTTTATATAACTGATATTAAGGTAACAATAAAGTTACATTAAATACAATAAAAGTATATAATTCACATAGTCAAATTTGTCTATAAATTATGATCTGTATTCAAATTCATTGTTTTTATTTTGCAAAATTCTTTTTTTTTTTTTTGGTTTTTGGGCCACACCCGGTGACACTCAGGGGTTACTCCTGGCTATGCGCTCAGAAGTCGCTCCTGGCTTGGGGGACCATATGGGACGCCGGGGGATCGAACCGCGGTCCGTCTCCTAGGCTAGCGCAGGTAAGGCAGGCACCTTACCTCCAGCGCCACCGCCCGGCCCCATTATTTTGCAAAATTCTTACCTGTACCATGAACAACTATTTTATTATCTATGGTCTACAATCATGTATTTCATCCAATAATCTGACTACCTGTTGCTTGTAGTTAAATTTCTTCATAGCTGTAATTTTATAATGATGTGGTATTATGTAACTTGGTTACAGAAGCTTTTTATTTTTTATTTTTACCCACCTCCCCCAATTTTTTAATAAAATTTTAAATTACATATATACACCCATCAAAATTAAGACTAAGATATACTACATAGTAGCGTAAATAGCAGCAAATGACAAGAAAACAACAAACCAATGGCCCGGCCTAATCAGCCATAATTTGTTTCCATTTGGAGATACAAGAATATAGAGAGACATTCATATAAATTTCTTTACCAATTGATTGCCTTTCATGCATCTACAAAGGCAGAAGACAGTCTGTGTGCTGGAAACTCACAATTCAGATGCCTAATATATTTACTATATTTTTTATAACTGTGCTGTTTACTGATAACGACTAATTTGAGTGATCATATTGTATGTTTTTAATTTTATGTCCAAGACTATCATATAAATATGATGCATTAATTATTTTAACATTTTTCTTAATAAAAATGTCTAGTTTTGTAAATGGTTTGTTTCACACATTCTCATGACTTATCAGCAAAAAATGTTGTCTTCTAATAATTACACATTGTATTTTTTTTAAATTAAAATTTCTAATGGCTTGTTGCTGATGCATTCTTTTTTTAAATTATATTTATTTAAACACCGTGATTACAAATGATTGTTGTTGTATGATTTTAATCATGTAAAGAACATCCCCCTTCACCAGTGCAACATTCCCATCACCATATCTCCCTCCTCCCCACCCCACCCAAACCTGTACTCGAGACAGGCTTTCTACTTCCCTCATTCATTCACATTGTTAGGATAGTTCTCAATGTAGTTATTTCTCTAACAACGCTCATCACTCTTTGTGGTGAGCTTCATGTTGTGGGCTGCACCTTCTAGTCCTCATCTCTTTTGTCTCAGAATTATTGCAAAAATGTCTTTCATTTTTCTTAAAACCCATAAATGAGTGAGACTATTCTGAGTCTATCTCTCTCCCTCTGACTTATTTCACTCAGCATAATAGATTCCAAATATAGAAAAATTTCAAAGAATGTTGATGCATTCTTTTCTATAATAAGTGCAATGTTTTAATGCCATGAATTTGCTACACTAATTATTTTTAATAAATCACCTATACTATTTGTTTTATGTAAGTTCACATATGAAAGGCAATTTAGGAGTATCTTATTCCTTTTTTAATTCACATGCAATTTTACTAGATTTTTCTTTTCCTGGGGCTAGCAAAGATCTCTTGAACCATATAAAAGCAAGTTGCAATAACAAACGTTAGTTATTAACATTAATTAATTAATTAATTTAAGTGCCTATTTTATTTGCTTTTTGGTGCCACATCCGGTGATTCTCGGGCTATGTGCTCAGAAATTGCTCCTGGCTTGAAGTAACCCTATGGGATGCCAGGGTATTGAACCGCGGTTTGTCCTAGGTCTGCTTGCGCAAGGCATATAGATGCCTTACCACTTGTGCTAAACTCTGGCCCCTTAATGCTTAATATTAACTAATGTATGTAGTAGGGGTTTGTTTGTTTTGTTTTAATTTTGAACTAAGCCTACTACATTTAGGGGTTCCTTTCAAGGTTTTCTTGGCAAATAAGTTTTCAGAACTCTTATTAATTTTAGAACTGTATTCCAGGTCTACTGAAATGATTATTAGAATTTAACAGGTCACCAAATAAAATTTGGAGTGTATTTGTATACTTTATTTTATCTAGATAAAAAGGAATAGTAATTCTTTCATTTTTCATTTTCTTTACAAACACTGATTATTTGATCACTTATAGTCAGTTTTAAAAAGTCAGATTAAAAAGTAAATAAATAAAATGTAAGTTGATTTGTTTTTACACTTTCTAAAAATATTTCAGAATTAAGTTATTTAAGTCTGTAAAATCATTTGTCATTTTATGCTTATTTTTATCTAAAATCAATAATTCACTAATTTTATTGTTCTCACACGGAATAAGTTATCATACTACTTTGATATAGAGTACTTTATTTTATTTGCCATATTTTAAATTTTATTTATTCATAATTTCTTCTTCAATTTTTCTTTTCAATGCCCATTTGTAGATTAATAAAAGTTATTTAGAAACATGTTGAGATTTTGTTAGTTTTTAAATTGCCTTAATTTTGCCTTCATTATCAAGAAGTAATCTCACTGTGTAAAGGATTCTAATTATCAGTTCTCTCTAATAGTTTTTTGGAGAATATCATTATACAAGATATCTGGTTTCTACTGTTAATGCTAAACAAATAACAATTAACCTAATTTCTATAGCCTCACTTTTTTCTATAGTTGCTTTCATTATTATTTATTTTTCTTTTTGTTCTTCAATTTTAGAATTTTCAGGTTCAGGTGATAATGGATTTTGTTTTTTAATTATTCTGCTTAGGATTCAATTTTCTTTAACTTAATTGCTATGTTGCTTTAATGAATTTAAAAATGTGTAAAATATTACATAATAAAATATTATATACACTACATTATCATTTCTTTTTCACTAGTTTTTAAAAGCATTATCATAACACACATTAAGCTGTGCTGCTTGATTTCTTTTCATATTCTACGCTGCAATATGGTTAATTTCTTCACATCTAAAATTCTATTTTACTACACTCTACTTAGCAGTATCTCAATGTAGGCTTGAGGAACTGAAGCACCAATGGCACTGACTTTACTCTCTGACACAATGAAATCACAACCAAAGTTATCACTGTATAGGAAGGCCATATACTACTATAAGAGAGGGTTATTCTTTCAACATTATTTTTGATGATGGCATGTATCTTCAGTATTGTAATCAAATACCAAATACAAACAATGTGAAACAGGGAATGAGACTAATCATAATCAATACACTTCATATTTTAAAAATTACATGGGTGCATGAATTTTATTAATTACAAGTGTTTGTATGTGACATATATTTTTGTTTATTCATATTTATTTTCAAATAACATAAAACTTCTTATTAAATATTTTCTTTTAAATCTCCTTTTAATAGATGATGTATTGGCCACTTCCTTAGATTTCAAAGAAAAATTACAAAAAATTTTGAAAATAATTATTTCTTTATCTTCTTTTTTCATTAAGGCACGATGGTTGGAACAGTGAAACTCATCATGAATAACTTTATAACTATGTATCTCATAGTTTCAATTAAAATATTAAAGTAAAATAAAATCTAATATAAAAAGTAAAGATAATGAATTCTCTATAGCATCATATTAAAAGTTTAGAAACCTCTTTGATAATGCTTTTCAATCTGTATTTTATTTTGGTATTTTTTTATTTATGTAATTTTATTTGGCTATTTTCAAAATAATCTGCTACATATATTAATTTCTCATACTTATGATCTTCAATATTTTATAATTATTGTATTCATTATTTTATTTATTTATTTACCACATCTGGTAGTACTCACGTCTTATTTCTGGAATTGCTCTTCTGAGTCACTCCTGGAAGTATTCAGGGATCTGAAGAAATTAAAGTATTGGAAGTTAAACAGGTTGACCAGATGTAGGTCCAGTACCTTAACCCCTGTACTCTCCCTTCATAACCTATTCTACTTTTAAAATTAAGCAGAACTATTTTGTTGATATCCATGTACTACTAAATATCTTACAATACTGAGATAACTTAATATTTAAATTTATTATTATGCCTATATATCCTACATATTTATTTTCTACCTATCTATCAAGCTGGTTCTTAAGTATTGAATTCTGTTTTCTTTAGAGTGGTTTAAATTGTTCTCTTGTGAATCAACAGTCTTTCAACTCTATTTTTAACACTTATTGGAGGTCTAGCAGGAAGTGTATTCATCAATAGAGTATAGATCTTATCCAATCTGGCTCACAAGATGACTAAATTTTCATATTGATTTTTGTTCTAAGACAGCATAGGAAGTATGACTGAATTAAAACCTAACTTTAGTAAGGAGTTTTCAAGGTTTTTTTCCTACTTACTAATAAGTTTAAAAAAAATACATCTTTTTGTTTGTTTGTTTGTTTTTTGTTTTTGGGCCACACTAGGTGACACTCAGAGTTTACTCCTGGCTATGCGCTCAGAAATCGCTCCTGGCCTGGGGAACCATATGGTACTCCGACAGATCAAACCATGATCCATCCTAGGTCAGCTGTGTGCAAGGCAAATGCCCTACTGCTGTGCCACCACTCCAGCCCCAAAATACATCTTCTTACTAGTATATTTGGTTAAGGAGATTTTATTTTCATTCATTAAATAATAGCTAGATCTTTGCAGTTTTGATTCTCTTTTTTGGGGTGGTATTTGATTTGAACCTACTTCAATGTTAACATTAATATAAGTATCCCCAGTATGCATGAATCAGGTTGCCTTTAGGGCACCTATAGTCTTTTCTCATCACTTATTCCTTCATATATATGATCTTATTTTTTTTTTTTGGCTAATGAATATTAGCCTTAGTTCTTGATAGTTTAGAAATACAACTTATATCCTTTAGCTAGATTTGAATGTGATTTATTTGTATTAACTTATGGAAGTTATCGTGCTGAAAAGAAAATTTTCTACTCAATAAATGAATAGTTATTCTGAGGAGTATTAGTGTTGTCTAGATACTTGGCGGTAATGCTCATTTTCTGCAAGAAAATGGATGGAATATCACCTGTAGTTTCTACATTTCTATGTATATAATCCCCATGAATATTATAGTATAACAGGAACAGTTCTGCTGAGTCAAATTTTCTTGACATATAAGGAAACAATTGAATGCAATAGGGTCCCTTCATGTTTTCAAATTGGTAAATATATTGCATCTCTAAACCAAACATTCTAAACACCACCAGTGAACTATCTGTGTAAGTGAACCATTGATATTACTTCTTTATTTAATTAGTAAATTCTTTCAATAATGGGAAATACCAGATTCTTGTTTTCTAATGTTATTTTTGTTCTTTTTCTTTGAGAGGAATAGAGAATTATTTTAAAGATATTTGAAAATGAATTCAGGTTGAGGCAGGAGCGATAGCTAGATGGTTAGGGCATTTGCTTTGCAGCAGCTGATCCTAGACAGACCTTGGTTCAATCCCTGGTGTCCCATATGGTCCCCCAATCCAGGAACGACTTCTGAGAGTATATCCAGGAGTAACCCCTGAGCATCACCAGGTTGCCCCCTGAAAAGAAAATAAAAAAAGAAAGAAAATGAATTCAGGGATGAATCCATAAAGGATATTCAATCTGATAGCATAAACTGCAGAGCTTTGGGGTGCCAGTTAATGACTTTACCTGAGAGATGACAACAGTTTTTTAGTATGATTCTCTTTTAACCAAGATCTCAAGTCTTATGAAATGGAAGGTAGTGACAAACACTCTATAAGGAGTCTAAGATCTGTTGTCTCTTTGGTCCCATGCCACTTCCATAGATCAATGCAGAGGATGATAGATACAAGTCCACCTAATGAGAAAATAATTCTTCGTTGTCACAAGTGTGTCAGCTTGCTCAATAGAGTAATATTAATCATAACTGCACTCTATATATAGTTAAACCACAGTTGAGACTGGAGAGGCAGTACATATTTAGGCATTTGGCTTGCACAAATCTGACCCCTATTCAATCTCTGATATTGAACATACTCCTCTAAAACCTGCCATGTGTTTGCTGAGTACGACAAGAGCAAATACTCATAATATGATGTCAGTGAATCAAGAAAAAATTGTATCCAAGAAAAATTTGGAAGAAAATAATAAAGTCTTGTCAAAATACATGTTTAAATACTTCTTACAATTACTCTATATATTAGAGTTTAGAAAGTTACAATAGCATTTAGATGTTTAGTATTGTTAAAATCGCTTTACCACACCCCCACCACCACTACCAAGGTGTACTAGACCCTCTACTACCATCACTATATCTCTTCTAATCTGGTTTTCTTGCCCCATATACCTCCACTGGTTGGTAATTGGATCTGAATTTTTATCTCAGGGGAATATCTATATGAATATATATGTAGTATAATACAAATATAAGTACTTACCAATTTTAAAAAATACTTTACTAAACAAGTTTATTATAAGTACTATTAGTTTAAAAAAGTACAGTTATATTATGCATGTTAAGGATAGCTTCTTTTATCTGAAGGACTTCATTTAAATGAAGATATCACCATATTACTGTATATTAGAGAATCATTGAATGTCATGATTTATCAGTCACTTTCATAAGAAAATTATGTATGTTATTTTCCAATTTTTCTGTCATATGTTAAGGAAAATTTAAAAATTGATCCTGATGTCTTGTGCCAGAGACTTAGATGACCAACGGGTCTTTTGGCCCATTTAGTTCTATGTCTTTTGGTGAATGATTAAATAATTGGATTGCTGACATAGAACCAAATGGGAAGTTGTTTTTTCTTTTTTTCTTTGGCATTTTTTATTTATTTAAACATCTTAATTACAAATATAATTGTGATTAGGTTTCAGTCATGTAAAGAACACTCTCCTTCACCAGTAAAACATTCCCACCACCAATGTCCCAAATTTCCCTCCATCCCACCCCACCCCCACCTGTACTCTAATGAATTCAAATTGGTACATTAAAATGATCTCGCGAAAGAATCTATCTTTGCAGCAGTTACAATGGGCATGAAACAATTAAACAATGTAAGAGTTAGTTTGGAAGGATATATAGAAATGACATCAAATAATGTATTTCCTGGAGAAGACAATTAAAAAAAAACACAAAAAATTGCTTGTGATAAAGACAGGTTCAAGTTCAATTTTTATTATTTTAATATTATCAAAAATATGCATTAAGCACATTGAGTACATAGTTGAATGTTGTAATTTCACACATATGTCAATTAATATTGTAAATTGTAAATTTTATCGTGATTAATATTTAATTTTTAGTAGACTTGCTTAGTTACCACTTGGTAAGAGTAAGATACTATTAAAATACTTGTGAGCTATCTGAGACAGTTGTGCCTCAGGAACTAAAAATATCCAGTTCCAAATAACTCCACAATGCATCAAAATATGATTTCCTATATTTCTTTGTGCTTTTGAAATGCTAGACACATGGTAAATAGCTTCAATATTTTCCTGAGTGATTGAAGGAAAAACAGTCGAATACAAATTCAGTGAAACTAAGCAGCTAATTTACCTCATATTATTATGACTCCTTTGTTTTGCTCCCAATTTATAATGGGATTTAACTCTCCCTACCTATGTGCTTTATCAAGCACTCTATCTAAATATTTAGATCAATATACACATATACAAACACACAAAGACACACAACTGTGCTAGAAAGCTTCTTCTCATAGCACTCAGCATCATTTATTTTATTTTCCACAATGACATAATAGAGAAAAGTGCATTGTAAATAAGATTTATAAGGAAGCAGACTTTATTATTTTTGCTTTTACATTTCCTGTGATTGAGAGGGAGACAATGAAAGATGATGTTTTATATATAACCAGATATAATGTCTCTTTTTAGTTTTGTTTTTAGATTTTCCAAACAATGATAATAACAATTCTTGAATTATTCAATATTTATTCATGCTCAGCTTTCTAAATTAAGTTTTACTTAGTTATTTTCTCCCTCACTTATCTCCTTATTCTTTGAATGCTTATAATAAATACATATTTATTTCCCATTTGGGCACTTAATTATGTGTAAAATTTTGTTGCTATTCATTCTTTATCATTTTATTTTTTAGTTAATATTCTGCAACAGGTAACACATCCCTCAATACAGAACTAACATCTTTGATTCCATTGTAAATGGCAGAAAATTTTGGCTTTTGAACCCAATGACAAAGAACATAAAAATCCATTATGTCTTTCAGCAGTTGAAATCAAAAGGTAAAATGACTCTATGACTACAAGCTCAGGAACCATTTCTGGTGGTCCTCAAGAGTCCATAGTCCCCGGTACTGAGCCCAGGTTGGGTGCCTACAAGTTAAGTGTTCTACCTATTCTGACCTCTCCATTGAGCTTTATAATTTCAATATATAGCATTAATTCCTTGAGATTGTATGTCATCTTTTTTTTTTTTTTTTTTTGGTTTTTGGGCCACACCCAGTAACGTTCAGGGGTTACTCCTGGCTATGTGCTCAGAAGTTGCTCCTGGCTTGGGGGACCATATGGGACACCGGGGGATCGAACCGCGGTCCATCCAAGGTTAGCACAGGCAAGGCAGGCACCTTACCTTTAGCGCCACCGCCCGGCCCCAAGATTGTATGTCATCTTATCATAGTTTCCCTATCTACTCAGTGTATCTATGTGGATAATATCCAGTGATACAGGATACCTTGTGCACAAAGCTTAAAAAGGAATGATTCCTTCTGCTTTATAATACATCCAATTTTCTGGTCTGGTGACCTGGTCCAGTTGGCTATGATGAATATAGCTAATCATGAGGGCTGACAAAGAATAGGAAACCAAAGCAAAAAGACTTGGAAGAAAAATAAAGCTGTTCCTGTTGCAAGGAAATGGAAGTCAATTACTAGCATGTGAAACCAAGGGGTTTGCCTGTGACAAAGAGACAGAAAATTCAAATAAAAGAAGAAAATATAAAAAATGGTGTTTGCCTGCAGCTTGGTTTAATTGTAATGATGATATTGGGATATGATGGGTTTTTATGGTCATGTGTGTCAGGCTCTTGGTTATTCTGGTTTGTTCCTAAAGCTGTGACTTATTTTCCAACGTGTTCTCATGAATCACTCTATACCAAGAATGACACTCTACCAAAAATGCTGAGCTGAGGTCATACCTGAAATCTAACATATCTATATATTATTTTGATGTTAGCATTAAATATTCTCTCTGGCATATGATTTCATGCACTCTCATGCTTGAGTTTTGTTTAAAAAATAGACAAACACCATCAGCAGTATCTGATATCTGATCTCTAAATGTTCAGTTCCACCTACCAATGTCCCAATATCCAGAATGTCAAGATCAAACACAGTTAATATTTATCACTTGGAAGTTAAAAGTTTACTTTATCAAAAATGTTATAGCTTTTAGGATGAAAAGATTTCATTGATTCAAAGAAAAATGTTCTGAATTTTTCATATCAAAAGATTGTTTAAAAATATTCAGTCTGTCTGCTATATCTCCTAATTAGGATTTTATTTTTAACATCAATATCTAAAGCTCACAAAGTCTTTGTTGCTGGCTCCTGTTTATCAAGTATAATATCAAAGATAAAATGAATCAGTGTCTTTACAAAAACCAGAATCAAAGATGCCCAAGGGGTTAAGGGCAGACAGTGCCCATAGCCAAGGGTCTAAACTACTTTCTGGATGGATGCATACATGGCTAATGAAATCAAGGATGAGATTAATTCAATTAAAAGCTTGCTTTTATTGTTCAGAAAATACAGCAAATTCAATACTGTCTGACAGCAAAGAGCTGAAGGCTAGACTCTAATGAAATCACTGCTAGATAGGTCCAGCCAGACAACTTACCATTTAGGGAAACCTAAATTCTTTGTTTAGAAAGTCTGTGTTTAGAAAGCATTTGTATTTTGAAGTCCACAGTAGGCCATCAGCATTATCTACATGCACTTTAACCAGTACCCATTCAGAAATGAGTTTTGCATTTCTGAATACATCACTCATATTACCAGTCTTCTTTTCCAAGAAGCCAAGAGCCCCTATTCCTCTGTTACGCTGGGAAATCCAAGATTCTTTCTCTAGTCTTCTCCGACCATGACCCTAGTTTAAGAATTGCTTTCTCCAAAATATGCTTGCATAAGAAAAATGGTTCATAATTATGAGAAAATCTATTTCTTCAGCTTCTTGTCTTGTTGCTTTTTGGGGACCACACTTGGTGGTGCTCAGGGTTTACTCCTGGTTCTGTACTTTTAGTTCTTGTGAAGGAAACTGGGGGTGATACTGAGAATCAAACTCAGCCAAGTGTTCTATTCACTGAATTACTGTTCCTGGCTCAATTTTTTCAACTTTCTTATGATATAATATATGCTTTTTGCCACCATTATTTAAATTAGGCCCCCTAAGTACAGACAGGATGTATAAAACAAAATTATATATATATATATATATTGGTTTGTGCTTTGGTTTGTGTTTTTAATTTCTCTATACATTTAAAGTAAGACTTAAGATAGTCTCTTCTGAAACTAAAAGTGTAAACTACAAGGTAGCAAGCATTGAAATTCTATTAGGTACTTTTCTTGTAGTTGTTTGGTTGTTTTTGGCTCATAGATGGCAGACTACAGGGCTTACTCGTGGTTCTTTGTTCAAAAATCATTCCAGATGGGGCTTAAAGTACCATATGGGGTGCTAGAGATCAAACCCAGACCCACAGCATGCATGTAAATCATACTATTATTATATTATCTCTGGCCCCTGTTAGATATTCCTACTTTTGTCATCACTGTCATTTACCAAAGATCTCTTGAGGCTCAAGAGACCTGGTGAATTTCTTTAGAAATTTTCATTTTTACTCTTTAGCAAAATTCGCCTCTTATCAAAACAAATAAGGTTTATGCTACAACCTTAGCATAAATTTAATACCAAATTCTACTTCTTGCAGGTCTTACAATTTATGAATATGAGAAGTTTCCATTTTGGTTGAATATTAAATTGCTCAAGATACTTTATGCTTTTCTGGAGACTCTGTAGTTTTATAATTAGTCTGAAATATTGATTGTGCATAACAATAAAAATTTTCCAAGTAACTCTACTGTGCTGCCCAAGTTGAAAGTTATTGTACTAGGTCATCTTCAGTCATGTTAGGAAATTTGGGGATCAATATTCAAGAATTTTGAAAAGGCCTGAACGACCTCTGAACTCCAACTTAGTCAATATCCTAATACATCATACAGAAAACCATCTGAACTTTCTTTAGGGGTAGATACTATTTTAGGGACACTTAAAGGAAGGGTCATGAGAAAGTTGTGTGATATCACAGGAAGGGAATGAAATGAAAGGCTTGCAGTACACGCATTATAAAACTCTCTGGCTGTGTATAATGTGAAGGGTACCTGGCCTAGAGAACATCAGCTATGGTAGGAAAATAAAAAATGATCATAGAAGGATCTGTTGAATAGCCTTAAGATGTCATTTATTTTTTCCAGCCAATTGAGTCAGAGTTATTGTGGTCATGGAAGACCTTTATTTTTTCTCAAATATCCAGTTTTACTTTAAACATGTTTTGGAAAATTAGACTAACTCAATTAGAAAATGGTCAATTCTATGTGGAGCAATAGTTTTAACCCATAAGGATGCATGCCTTGCACAGGCCAACCTGAGTTTAATCTTGGGTTTAATCTAGGTATCCTATATGGGTAGGAACTACACCAGGTGTAATTTCTTAGTGCAGAACCAGGAGTGACCCTGAGCATCACTGGGTGCACCTACCCTCCTAAATAAATAAATAAATAAATAAGAAAAGTGACCAATTATGACCAACCATAGATACTTATTGAAGCTGAGACAAATAATGTCAAGTATAACTTTTTATAACAGGCAAACAAAACAAATTTTGAAGCATTTCACCAATTTTCACTGAACAATGAAGATTTTTGTATTAATAAAGCAAAAAAAAATTGGGGCTGGAGAGAAAGCATGCAGGTAAGGCATTTGCCTTTCATGCTGAAGGTTATTGGTTCAAGTCCTGGCATCCCGTGGTCCCCAGTGCCTGCCAGGAGCGATTTCTGAGCGTGGAGCCAGGAGTAACCCCTGACCACTGCAGGGCGTGACCCAAAAACCAAAAACCAAAAAAAAAAAAAAAAAAAAAAAAAAAAAGAAAGAAGAAGAAGCAAAACAAATTGTGGTATTGGTAAACCAAACAGAGAGAACTAGGTTTTAGATATTTTCTTTTATCATGAAAGCATCAGTCAACTTAAATCTAACAATGTAAAAAATAAACAAGTAATTAGATTACATATATGAATCAATAGAATCATTTTAAAAGTGATATGCCATTTAGTGTTTGCACTATACTTCATTTGGACTGCACCCACATTAACAAGTTAGAACTTGACATCTGGACATATTAAAGAACCACACTGTAGAAAAATATATTAAAATTTTTATTTTAAGCTAATTTCTGTCAAAAGTTTTTGTATTGCTATGTTTTTAAATTTTAAGTCTATATCTAGTGTGCTAAATGTTTACTACTGATTCTATGCTCAAAATTCATAATTAGCTGGCTAAGGGGGCCCTAAAAGAGGCCATGGATTAAAGCTAGATTGGCCACATGCAAAGCAAAGACCTTCCCCACTACTTTATTTCTCCAGCCCCCAACTTTCTCTAATTTAATTAAACTTAATTGCAACCCTTCTGATTATATATAAATCTTGACATTTTACGACTAAAGGGGACTTCAAAATTTTTCTCAGTTGTCCTGATTGTCCCCAAGGCATGGATGATGATATGTTTTGAAATCAGAAATGTTGACATCTTGCACAAACTAACCCCAAAATCTCTACTGATGTTTAAGACTCTAATGTAAGCCTTCTCAAAATAGTTTTCTTAGGTCAACACATGACATGGATGGCAAATTGTTCTCAAGTTCTTAGTCAACGTTACAAGGGGAAGGCAAGAGGAAATGTAGAGTAGGTAATTCAGTTGTTCTGCATATGGCCAATACAAGCTTAATTCCAGCACTGCATATTGCCCCCTGAATGATCATTAAGGAATGGTCTGTAAGCACAGAACCAGAAGTTAACCCTGAGCACTGCCATTTTGTGGCTCATAAAACCAATGAATAAGGAATAAAATAAGGTTTCAGGGGAAGAGTAAGGGAAAGCGGGGTAAGATCCAAGTTATTAAGTGATCTCCCAGACAAATTTATTTGTTAATTTATTTTGTTTTTAAAAGTACAGAGAGATCTTCATTCTGTTCTAATCATTGTGGTTTCCTGTTTTTCTTTCCTTCTTTATTATTCCATCTGTCTTCATATCATGACACCAGGGTGCAGAGGATGAAGAGGGAAAGAAGGTGCCTGTGATTTAAAAAAAAAACTAGTGAGTTTAGTGCTGATCTTATTGGTGATCCTGAGTCTTTTTGCCTTTTTGCCTTTTCACTGTCTTCATTATTCTCATTGAGTGCCTTCTGGTAGTATGGCTGCCTGCATTTCTGAGGCAATTCCTCCAATAATGAATCAGATGGGGCTGGGGTGTGTGAAGGGCTCTGCAGAAATTGATAGCTCTTTGTGAATTAGAGGTTGAACAACCATGATGCTTTAGTGCCATCGATCAGAAGGTATAGCCACAGAAAATATTGTCCCTTGTGACTTAATCTGTCAGGGGGATATTGTTTAGGTGACTGAGGGCAGCCAGAAAGTGTGCAGTTGTTTCTATTATAATTAGTCATCAACCATTGGTTACAGAAATGTGACCAAAGCAAATGTTTTGTTTATTCCTATGGAGAAAATCTGATTTGAGAGAGAGATAAATGACAACTTTCTGTAAGACAGTCTTTTATTACATTTAATATATATACACATATATAATATATACATATACATATATATAAATTCTTACACGAGAATTCAAGCCATAAAAGTAGAGAACAGAACATCGAATGCTTTCTTTTAAATTTGATATAGGAGAGGAAGGAAAATAATCGTCGTCTTTCTACCCTGCATCCCTGCTTTGCCTGGAATTGCTTGTTGGTCTACTGAAAATTTCTCCTCAAAACACTGGGTGCACTAGCATTCTCTCCAGGGTTGTTCCTTTCCTCAGTAGATGGAAGCCTCCCCTGACCTGAATCTGAATATTCTCTGAATGTCTCTGAATATTACTTCTGACCACAGACATTCCCCTAAGGTCACACTCTATCTACTTTTTCTTTATTGTTTCTAGTAGCATCATTTGCATCTAAAATCATTTTTGTGACCTATTTTACTTGTTTCTCACTTCTAGAAAGTATACTACATGATGAGTATGACCTGTTCTTGCTCATGTGAATTATCCTTATTGTGTTCCATAGTAGACAAGAGCATAAGGCATTCAGTTAATGACAATTATTTCAGCTCTAACTCAGGTTTTTTACATGGCTATTTACAGTGCTGAGCTTTAGGAATGTTTTTTTTTTCTTTTAAATTTACTTTTACGCTCTGATTTTTAACAAAATAAATTATTTAATTAAATCATCATGAGATACAGAGTTACAAAATTGTTCCTGACTAAATTTTAGTCATACAATGTCTAACACCCATCCCTTCACCAGTGCATATTTCCCACCGTCAATATCTCTATTTTCCTCCCTTCTTCCACTCTTCCCTCTCCCCTGCTGCCAAGGCATTTTTATTCTATCTCACCTTTCTCTCTCCTCTCTTCTTTCTGTCTCCTATTTCTCTTTCTTTTATCTCTCCACTCTCACCTCTTTTCTCCCTCTTTGTCTTATCTCTCCTCTCTTTCTATTTACTCTCTCTCTCCTCTCTCTCATTTACTGAGAGATTCTTAGAGTAAAAAGTGGAAGATATTTACAGAGCTAGGCCAATATCAGTGTTCAAGTAAAGATATATAGAAAGTGTCCTGGTCAGGGGTCCTGACCTCTCCTGACTGAGATACTGAATAAAGAACTATCCAGGACAGAATGAGAAGTGAACAAGAGAATTGAGACCAGAGAAACCTGGAAACTAGACAAACTCAGATTCCCACTCGTGTTTTCTCCTTATCAGTCCTTTGAAGACAAGACTATACCTTAACAATTCAATTATTTTAAGGTTTTTCTTTGTTGTTTAATGAAAAATCTCTTACTAATAACAAAGGGTAAGTAAATACAAATTCTGAATTTTTGCTGTTGTTTGTGGGGGCACTTCTGGCAGTAATCCAGTCTTATACCTATATCTGCACCCAGAAATCACTCATGGTGGACTAGAACATCCTGAGTTCCCAGGGATCAAACCTGGGCCACTAAATGTAAGAGACATGACCTATTACTATATTATTGCTTCCTTCCAGAAATTGCAAGTTCTGATACAAATAATTTAGTTAGATTATGATATTAAATCAGCTCCCAAAGTCTTACATGTCCTGAAACCAACATTTTTTTTGTGACTGGACATTGAGAAAAACACTAGAATCTTAATTATTAGCTTTTAATGGAATCTAAAGGATGACTCGGTGACTTAATATAGTCTCTTGACAAGAAAAGGTGGTACATTTAAATCCCAGAATTCTCATGTAAGCTAAACTGTTCAGAATAGGTCTATTATTTGGGATACCACTTAGAATGTTTCAGATAGATATCTCAGTGGTGTAGAAAAAATCAAGGGAAATTTGAGGCCTTGAATTTAATCCCTATTATCATTTATAAATTGAAGTTTATGCAAGAGAATTGTGTGATTTTTAAAAAGTTACCACGTTGACATATCAAGGAATCCATTGATATGTGATAAAAAAATTCAGAGTCTTCAAACTAGCAAAGCATTTTATTTTGTGCATTGAATAATTCTTCATGCAGCATCTATTTAATACAATTTAGAGTTTGCTCCATGAAACAGAAAAGGCAGATGCTTGGAAGGGCACAGGGTATGCAGGGAGATTGCACAAAAATAAATTTGTATGGTTTCCTAGCACTAGAGCCACCAAAAGAAAGATATGTTTTTAGATTGATAAAAAGTTTAATTTTAAATTTAAATCAAAAAACTCTCAAGAGATTGGTCTGTTTTGGATCTCCTTTCTACATTCATTGTTCTTGGATTCACATCTTTCATTTTCTTTTATCTATTTGGCACCTTTTTCCCCTTCTGGCTTTAGAATGTCTACCTGCATCAATGACAAAAGAAATGATTTGGTATGACACGTATTTTACATTCAAAGGAATTTTCCAGATCTTTCTATTAAGGTGAAACATAAGACAAGGATTACTAAGTGAACCATAAGTCTAAGAGAACTTTCATTTATTTTATTTATTAACTTTCATTTCAGTCAGTTCTGAGACGCAGTGTCTCTCTGTGCTTCTTTTCCTGTCTTTGGGAACCTTGGCAGACATGTATTGATAAGGTAAAAACAGAGCATGCAGATAGTCTGAGTCAATAAATTATAAAATGACAGTAAACTCCCTCACTGACTTTGCATGAATCAGAAATATATTTTTATTGTGATACCCCACTGAGGTTTTAGATTGTCTTTGCTACCACTAAGTACTTCATTAACATCCCATTTGTGATGAGTTCAAAATGGAGGTGCAAACTAAAGGTAGATGTATATTTGTTTTCTGATTTAAAGACTGAAAAATTAGTGATTCAGTATGATTCTTATTCTAGATAGAGAAGGACTAGTCAAATTTATTCCAATGTTACTGTGGAAGTTTTAGGAAACCAAATTAAACTTTAAGCTTTCTGTCAAATTTTCAAAATATATTTGTCAACTTTTTTTTTTTTTTTCCCAAAAAAGACTCTGGGGTGTGAGATGACACCAACCTCTACTGGACTGGCAATGCAAGCCTGATGATCTTCTGTGATCAATAGAGCTACAACTAATGGGGGTTGAATGTGTATACATATGATACAAGCCTCTTACACAGTAGTTACATAGAGTTTATTGCTCTACAATCTGAGCTGTTGCCCATGCAACTTACATTTCTTTATTTTATTTTATTTTATTTTATTTTATTTTATTTAAATTATCAGGGTATTAGTGTCCTGCATCTTTTACATAGTTAATGCCATGAAGTAACACAAGGAGAAAAGGAGTTTGCTGAAGGCATCTGAACAGTTGTGACTTTTTGAAAAGCTGAGAAATAATGCTGACAAAGCACATAGAGCTCTTAAAACAAGAAGACCTAAATCAGGCTCACATTGGCGTGAGTTCCAATCTATTCTATTGAACAGCTGCTGTTCGCAACAACAATATTATATTGCCTTTCCTGTTAAATTGTATTTTAAGAGAGTGGCAAGAAAATGAGTGTACAAATCAAAGTTTAGATAAGCACACTTGATAGAATGAACTGAAAGGAACCAGAAGTATTTAGTTGTTAGAACAACACAAAAGCCTCAAATATTTTATTATTCATCAGAGATTATGATGTTAAATTACACTCCTTAAGAAATGAAGAGAGTAAGTTAAACTTAACGAGGAAAGAATTTCTTGCTCATCTTTGGAGGGTGTATTGGCTCTCTTCAGATATAAGAATTTTTTTAGAAAAAATAGTTTCCTTAAAATTTGTCTTTGTTAAAAATTTTGTCTTTATTAACTTCAAATATTCAAAGTGTAGTATAATAGCTATTATTTATAGTGATTGCAAGCCAATTTTATTATATGCTTTACATGCTTACAAATTAATTTAATCCTGAGAATAAACCAATAAATTCAGTATTGTTATTACATCTGAATTATAGATGCACTAGCACCCTCACATACAAAAACTAATAAATTTGCCAAGAAAAAATATGCAGCAAACAATAGTTTGGTTTTTGAATCAGAGAGCCTGGGTTCAGTGTGTTACCATCATGTTTTTTAAAATTTTTTTAATTTAAACACTATGGTTACAAGGTTGTTCATAAAGCAGCTTTGTTCCCAAAGATAAACTTGTTCATGATTGAGTTACCATCATACAATACACAAAAACCTTCACCAGTGTGCATTTCCTGCCACCAATGTCCCCAGTTTACTTCTTACCCTCCCCGATCAAGTTTTATTCCAGTGTGTTCTTTGGAGCTATGGATATAGCTCAAAGGGCTAGAGCCTCTGGTTTGATTATTGAAGTTGTATAGTCCACCAGGAGTGGCTTCTGAGCACTGTGTAGGGAGTAATCCTAAATATTGCCAGGTTTGTCTCTCCTGATCAAGAACAAAGAAGAAAACATACTTATGTATACAGTGAAGAAAGGAATATACATGAATAAAGTACGAAAACAGTGATGATAAAGGACAGGAAGAACAATGGGTACAGTAAGTAGTAAGGATATGAATATAGAAACAGCTAGATCTGAAGGGAAGTTAAAAAAGAGGATAGTTGGGAGGCATATAAGAAGGTATACAGTTGGAAGATAATATGGGTAAATGAACTAAAGATCAAAGAGAAAAGAATTTAACTATTTTGCCTAAACAAATACAAATACTTATCACCCATTATAATGTAATTTTTCATCACTGTTGATAAAATTAGAGGAATACTTTGAGCTCTTTTTCATGAACAGTGTTCATGGAAAACACCTAATCTTTTCTAATACTGATAAGCATGATTTACAACTTTTTTTTATTCCTGTTATTCGTTCATGTGAAACCTATGTACCATCTCCTGCCCAATATTTATCCTTTATTTAGTTATCCTGACTTTCTTTTTACTAATTATCACCTCATATTCAGAAATTCCATGATCTAATTTTCCTCTCCTACTGAAGGATACAGAAAAAAAAAAAAAAAAAAAAAAAAAACTTCACCACATGTCTTGACTGTTCAAGTCAGATTGCATATGCCTCTAAAACAATATTATAGCTATTGTATACTTTTTGGTGAGAAATTAAACTGCACTTTAAAACTTATCTTTAAACCCAAGTAAGTCCAGTCTCCACAATTTCAATCTCAATAAACAATATTTTAAAAAATGATGTAGAGTATAAATCATATGTAAATTTTCATACATTTGTTAAAAAAGAAAATAAAGTATGCATTTTCTAACAAGTTGTTATTTTGGTTCAGTGAACTCTTTGAAAACATCAGTGTGCCTTTACAGATTTTATGATTGAATAAATTTCTAAGAATAAGTAGATATAATAAGATTCTAAAAGTGAAACCATTTACTTCCTAACTATGGCCTTTTGCAGTATCTTAAAATGGGTAGTATTTTATTTAGGTTACATTCTTCCAGAAGCTGACCATGAGAAATAACTTTAAATACTAATAGATTTCTTTTAGTTTGTATGGATAGTTCTGTGACATGAATAAAATCAGACATAAAAATAGAGAAAGCCGGGGCCGGGCGGTGGCGCTGGAGGTAAGGTGCCTGCCTTACCTGCGCTAGCCTAGGAGACGGACCGCGGTTCGATCCCCCGGCGTCCCATATGGTCCCCCAAGCCAGGAGCAACTTCTGAGCGCATAGCCAGGAGTAACCCCTGAGCGTTACCGGGTGTGGCCCAAAAACCAAAAAAAAAAAAAAAAAATAGAGAAAGCCAAAGAGATTAAGTTATCTATCAATTATACAATGGAATATAGGAATTTAATCCCACTTGGGAAATCTAAATTATATACCCAGAACTATATTATGTTAAAGTTGAAGGAGCTAGTTTATTTACATATTTATTTACATTAGTAACTGTTTGAAGCCATTCTGGTAGAAATAGGTCATTGCTTTCAGCATTTCTTTCAGATTCCACTGGTGTTAAGAGAGAATTCAGCAATTGGACAAAGGCATTGGGCAAAGCAATACAAGCCACTGAGGACTTTGGTTGAACTGACATACCCTGAATCTATCTGTAAAAGCCAATTTATGGGCAAGATAATAAATGACACAAACAGGGACCACCCCATACATTTAAGGCTGAACTAACATCATGATCAATTCTGAGTCTTGTTCCCCATAATACCCATGAATCTATTAATCTCAGTAAAATATAAGCATACCTCTATGTGCAATTGATAAATCTATTTTAAACATGCAGAAACAGGGTCACTAAGAAGTTATCTTCTTTGTTCAAAGATGCATAAATATTTCAATGTTGGATCAGAACAATGACAAATATAATTCTTTCATAACAAGGTCTTTGTTTAGAATTTGTAATATATACATATGTATATATATGAATATATGTGTATATGGATATATGTATGTACCACAAATTATATATGTATATATTTTATATATGTATATGTTATATATATGTATATATACACAGTCTCCACTTCATGTCAAATTTAAATAAAAGGCAGACTAAAAATTTCTGTCCTTCCCTAGAATCAAAATGTGGGTATAGCAACAGAGTGCATCAATATGCCTGAGTCTATGGTATGGTTCATTAATGTGCTGCTCTCTGATTTACTCAATCTCTGGGTAGTTGACTTATCAACTATCAGTGTGACATTGTCTTACTCTCTGAGTCGAATGGGGGGAAAATTTAATTTCAATTTATATTTTTAGGTAAAAGAAAGTAAAAAAGCTGTTGCGACATAAGCCACTTATTACATTTTCACTCTGCCAGTTTGTTTCTCGGGGACACTTAGTGGAGAGAACAGGAGATAATAAATTATATGATATAATAAGTTATATGAGTGGGAACAGAACTCATGGACTGGAGCAAAAAGAAAACTGCTTGAAAATGGCCTAAATGGGTGGGTCTATTTTGCTTTCTCTCTTTAATGGACATTTCTCCAATGATAACTCTCTTTTTAGGACTTCCTCTCTCCTCCTAACATGCCTACCCATGCCTTTCCTTGCCCTCTTCTTGTAACTGATGCATAAGGCTATGTTTGTAGCTCATTGTTAGCTTCCCCATCCCAGATGCATCACTTCCTTTATATGATAGTTTCTAAAAACACAAAAACTTGCATACCAAGTAAGACATTTCAAGAAGAGGAGAGGGAGGGGCCAGTGAGGTGGCGCTAGAGGTAAGGTGTCTGCCTTGCAAGCGCTAGCCAAGAAAGGACCCTGGTTCGATTCCCTCGGCGTCCCATATGGTCCCGCCAAGCCAGGGGCAATTTCTGAGTGCTTAGCCGGGAGTAACCCCTGAGCATCAAATGGGTGTGGCCCCCCCCCCCAAAAAAAAAGAGAGAAGAGGGAGCTCACTGAAGACAAGTCATCTTTGTAATCTTTAAAAGATCCTTGCCCCAGGCTTGTGGGTGCCCTCCCTGAGCTTCCTGCAGGATCAAGGCCCTGGGGCCCCCTTTAGCATGGAGGGGCCTGCCCACGTCTGGTCATGTCTCATTTCCCCCTGGCCAAACTGGAAGCTGGGAAATGACCAAATCAGTATTTTTGTTAATGCCGGTTACTAGAGGGACCCCAGTCGTGCCTGGTGGTAGCCGCATGTGGTCTTTGAGGAGTGCTAGTGTGTGTGTGTGTGTGTGTGTGTGTGTGTGTGTGTGTGTGTGTGTGTGTGTTGGGGCTGTGTCCAGATGCATCTTCAGGGAATCCTGCTTGGTTGGTGGAAGAGTAGAAGGAATCTGGGTGGTCCCGAGTCTTCCCCTTCCGCTGGTGCTAGGCTCCTCCCCCAGCCCAAGCCCTACAGGGTAGGTACTCCTCACTGCACCCCCAGGATCACCAGGGGTAGCCTCCAGACTGGAGATGGGGGTGCCCAGCCCCAACCCAGCCAGCTCCCCCATCCTCTCATCTCCATGCATCTCACTCTGGGTATTCTGGACTATTTTTTTGTGTCATTTGTGTAACTATGCGCCCATGATCTTAGCTTCAGACTGGAAAGTGCAAACCAATAAACTCTTTAGTCCCAGCAAAAAAAAAAAAAAAAAGATACTTGTTCATAGTAATTTACTCCTCTGGCCTCATTTACCCAATCTGGGGTAATACTGTGCACTTAATATAGATAATTTGCACCATGTTAAGCATAAATCGATTAAACTTTTGATTTTGATTGTCTTTGATGAAAGAGTCTCTAACCAGACTATGTCTTGATTTAGATATGTAGGAAATAATGTCAGATACACAGGTCAACACATCAGAACATTTTTCCATGCAATTAAATTATATCTCCAATTAAATTGCCTGACTCATATTTCCATTGGCTTATACATAGAGAAAACCACAAAAGCCTGGCGGGATGGAAAAAGCTCAACCTTCAGTCTAACTGGGCCATAGGTTGCCAGAAGGGGAGTTTCACAGCTGATTGAAGTTAGACTGGCAAAAGGCACAGCATTTCTATATATAGAACATTTCTTTTCTTTTCTTCTTCTTTTTTTTCGATTGGTTGTTCTATTTTGTTTTCCTAGAAACGGAGGGAGAGAAAGTGAAAGAAGAGCAATTATCAGGCAACACTGCCCATATAACTCTTGGCTGTCTGGCCCAGGTGAAACAGCAGCATAGAAGTTAGCCCTAGGTTTGTTATCATATATCCAAATATCCATGACTATTGAAGGTTTAAATGGTTTCCTGAGAAAACTGTTTCCTGAGGAAGAAAGAATGGGAGGAAGGAAGGAAGGAAGGAAGGAAGGAAGGAAGGAAGGAAGGAAGGAAGGAAGGAAGGAAGGGAGGGAGGGAGGGAGGGAGGGAGGGAGGGAAGGGAAGGGAAGGGAAGGGGAAGGGAAGGGAAGAGGAAGGGAAGGGAAGGAGGGAAGGGAAGGGAAGGGAAGGGAAGGGGGGGAAGGGAAGGGAAAGGAAGGGAGGGAAGGGAAGGGAAGGGAAGGGAAGGGAAGGGAAGGGAAGGGAGGGAAGGGAAGGGAAGGGAAGGGAGGGAAGGGAGGGGAGGGAAGGGAAGGGAAGGGAAGGGAAGGGAACGGAGGGAAGGGAAGGGAAGGGAGGGAAGGGAAGGGAAGGGAAGGGAAGGGAAGGGAAGGGAGGGAAGGGAAGGGAAGGGAAGGGAGGGAAGGGAAGGGAAGGGAGGGAAGGGAAGGGAAGGGAAGGGAAGGGAAGGGAAGGGAAGGGAAGGGAAGGGAAGGGAAGGGAAGGGAAGGGAGGGAAGGGAAGGGAAGGGAAGGGAGGGAGGGAAGGGGAGGGAAGGGCAGGGAGGGAAGGGAAGGGGAAGGGAAGGGAGGGAAGGGAAGGGAGGGAAGGGGAGGGAAGGGAAGGGAAGGGAAGGAGGAAGGGAAGGGAAGGTAGGGAAGGGAAGGGAAGGGAAGGGAAGGGAAGGTAAAGGGAAGGGAAGAGAAGGGCAGGGAGGGGAGGGGAAGGGAAGGGAAGGTAAAGGGAAGGGAGGGAAGGAGGAAGGGAAGGGAAGGTAGGGAAGGGAAGGGAAGGGAAGGGAAGGGAAGGTAAAGGGAAGGGAAGAGAAGGGAGGGAAGGGAAGGAGGAAGGGAAGGGAAGGGAGGGAAGGGAGGGAAGGGAAGGGAAGGGAAGGGAAGGGAAGGGAAGGGAAGGGAAGGGAGGGAAGGGAAGGGAAGGGAAGGGAAGGAAGGGAAGGGAAGGGAGGGAAGGGAAGGGAAGGGAGGAGGGAAGAGGGAAGGGAGGGAAGGGAAGGAGGGAAGGGAAGGGAAGGGAGGAAGGGGACGGGAAGGGAAAAGAAAAAGGGAAGGGAAGGGAAGGGAGGAAGGGAAGGGGGGGGGAAGGGAAGGGAAGAAGGGAAGGGAGGAAGGGAAGGGGGGAAGGGAGGGGAGGAAGGGAAGGGGGAAGGGAAGGGAGGGAAGGGAAGGGAAGGGAAGGGAGGGAAGGGACGGGACGGGAGGGAAGGGAAGGGAGGGAAGGGAGGGAAGGGAAGGGAAGGGAAGGGAGGGAAGGGGAGGGAAGGGAAGGGAAGAAGGGAAGGGAAGGGAAGGGAGGGAGGGAGGGAGGGGAGGGAGGGAGGAAATGTATGGAGGAAGAAAGGCAATGAAGGGAAGAAAGTAAAGGCAAGTAGCAGAAAATAGAGGAAAGTTGAGGAGAGGATACTGGTAATGAGAGAGAAAAAGATACTGGAGAAGATGGGACAGTAGGGAATACATATCAGATGCCAGTGTTCATAATATATGTCAATATTTAAAACAGAGAATTTTCTCTACTAATTCTCAGTCAGAATTTTTTAATTTCACTGTTTCACCTCTTTAATTTGTCCTTAGGAAGCCTGAAAAGTGGTTCCAAGTCATGAGCACTGCCAGAACTCAGTTTGAATCATGGAACAGGTGAGCTGTATCTGCTTGTGCTGAATTTTCTTCCATTTAATTCCTAATCCTCTTTACATCTGATAGCTTTCTTGTAGGCTACATTCTTCCTTTGTAGTGGAGAGAAAATCGAGAAAGAACATGTCCATGCAAATCTGAGGACCGTAACATGTTTTAAAAGAATCTGTGTAAAGCAATGAATTCTTAATTGTCTGGTAACTTTATGTTAGCAACACTACTGCTTGACATTTATTGTTATCGGATAATGCTAATGATCATGGTCAGATTCCCTGATAAAGAGTCTTAGGTGACTTCAAAGGGACTTACTATCACGGTCTCCTTTTCTCTCTAGACAAAATCAGTGAGTTGTTGAAATTATGAAGTTTCCCATAAACTGAGGTCAAGGTGTGTCTAGATCAGCGCTGATCTAGGTGTGAAGATCACCATTCCTAAATATCAAGTCCCTTCTCTTACTCAAGGGATAAAAGAAATTTTTGTTTTGGGAGTTTGGTTGATTGTTGTTCTGTTTTGTTTCCTTAGAAAAAGGTGGGAGTAAAAAAAAGAAAAAAGGAACAACTAGCACAAACAGATCTAAACACTTTCCATATATCTCTTGGCTGTCCAACCTGAGGGAAATTACAGGCCTGTGAGAGTTTGAGGAAGACAGGGCTGGGTATGAAGAATACTAGAAACTAAAGAATTTAACAAGATATTTCAAAAGAGGGAGTAGTGATATTTTTCTTCTGATCCTCATAAAAGAAACAAAATCTAAAACCTTGAGAATTGTTGGCAGTTTTTATTTTCTCAGCCAAGTAAATTATTTCTTTTCATTTTTTGTTTTAATTGTATTTGAGGCACTGTAGCTTTCAATACTGTTAATTATAGGGCTTCATGCATGACATATCCCTGCACCACACTCTACATAAGCGTATCTACTTCCTCTCCTGATGGTCCCAATGGCCTCCACCCCACGCCTGTCCTCCCCTCCACTAGTCTTTGCAATAAAGACTAATTCTCAGTTTTTGCTGTGTTTGGGAATTTGTTATGCCTTGCTTCTTTATATCCGACCTATAAGAAAGATCATTCTATGTCTATAGTTTGTTCCTCTCCCTCTGACTAACTTCACTCCATCTCCTACTTTCAATGTCCATCCATCCACATTGTGAAACTTGGGCAGTGATTCTACCAGGCACAGCTTTGTTTGCTTAGACATGACAAAGTGCAAGGCTCTGAATCTTTGCAAGGGTAAAATATAAGAAAATTGATAAAAAAAAAATGAATATGACCCCCTGAATCCATTGCAAAATCATACCAATCAGTAACAGACTTCTCTTGAAACTTGCCTCACCTTCAAGCAATCATAGTAAAATGTGGTTTATTGAGAATGGCATGTGATAGTTTTGAGAACATAAAAAGCAATTGCTTACTGCCTAGATAAAGTTATTTAATATCCTTAGAGATTTGAGGACACATAGAGTTAAAATCCACCTACCTTCTTACTATTGTCATTTACTAATCATTGGAAAGCTCTTTGAAATCCACTATGGGATCACCAAATATATACAAATTGTGAATGTCAATTTTTAAAAACGTTGCTATATTTGCCCTGACTTTGGATGATTGCAGTAATGCAGAAGAAATCATAGCCGAGATGACATTGCAATTCTATGAATGTTGTTGAGGAACCTTGTGAACGCCACAACCTATAACAGCTATTATTATCTGATCTTCTTCATGTGCTACTAGATATATTTTCCCAAACTCATAACAATTTCTCTGCAAGGTCTATTGAATCTTGGTAGTATTTGCAACATAGTAATGATCAGAATGAATTGTTCTTCTGTCCACAGAATGATATACCAGTGCTGATTAATCCACATGCACAGACAAAAATGTAGATTAAAAAAAAAAACACAAATATAGCCACCCTTAATATTAACCTCCAGGGATTTTGTTCTGGAGTCAAGCATAAACTTAATCAGCTTGAGAGTTTTAAGCTTACAGCCCAAAAATTGTAGCTGAATTGTGAATTAAATGTTGAGTAAATGTCAAAAGGAAGTCCTTTTAAGAGCTCAGGAAGTTTCATCTATATCCATATCTTGAAATAGAGCAAAGCAGCTCTGTGCCTGACTGAACAAATGTCTGAGGAGACTTCACCTTCAATTTGTCATAGGAGAAGAATAAGGAGGGAAACTATTTAATTTTCAGAGTATACATTATTTTGTATCTATTCTTGGGCAACTAGGACCTTTTATGGAGTGGTCAAGGAAATTTTATTAATAAAAATAATAAATACTGTGATAATAAACTGCCCAGCAGTGCTGTTTGCAACAGGGGTCCTAAAATACTGAGATTTAAGAAATTATTTGAAAGTTATCTCTATAGAACTATGAAAATGTGAACATATATGTATCACAAAGGTGTCAGGGACCTGACAGCCCCACACTCTTGGTCTTGGTCTGTTGCTTTGGAGAATTTCCTGGTATAGCTGCCTTTGAGGCCTCCCACCTGGGGCCTAGGAAATAAGTAAATCAAGAAAAAGTTAGCACAAATTGTGCTACCAAACAGGATGCCTGAGGAGGTTTGCTAAACTATGTTGCCAGCCTTGTTCCTGTTGACCTTTCAAGCCTAAATTAAGATCTAGGTTTAACTTATGTTTAGTAAGAACATTGGGTAATTGTAAATGTTTTAACGTTAAATGCCTTCATGTTACACATTTCTTTCGGCAGGCCCACCCCCCTGCCTCTTTGTGGCTTGGTATATAAGCTCTGTGAACTTTGCAGTAATCGACTCTTGATCAGATTCTTGTCTTGAGTCCTGTCTGTTCCCCTCCCCAATTCTTTTACAGATTAAGTCCTCTTCGTGACCCAAGAATAACTGGCGAGCCCCATCCCTGCCAGCAGGTTTGGGTGGTCGCACAAAGGTAAGAAAATTATAAGTTGAGAGGCTCATGTATTCTCCTGTTAAACTTTTCTGATAAAAATACCATGCTAATTGTTTTTATAGAAACTACTGGATACTTTTGTTCTATCACTACATATGTTATGATTGGCTGATTTCCTGCCTTTCTTGGTAGTCTCAAATTTCCAAGGAGGCAAATATCATAGATATTCACTGCTGAGCTCTTGACTTTAAAGGCAAGAGTTGAGATATAGGTATAATTCAGTAAGTTTTTATAAATTAAATAAATAGTGGCAAATATTAAGTCCATGTCCAAATGTTGTCCAAGTCTAAATTTTTTGTGTTTTTTTGTGTTTTTTTTTTTTTTTTGGTTTTGGTTTTTGGGTCACACCCCCGCAGCGCTTAAGCCCTCAGGGATTACTCCTGGCTCTAGGCTTGGAAATTGCTCCTGGCAAGCTCAGGGACCATATGGGATGTGGGATTTGAACCACCGTCCTTCTGCCTGCAAGACAAATGCCTTACCTCCATGTTATCTCTCTGGTCCCCAAGTCTGTTTTTAAAAATGCCAAACAACCTTTCAAAATATTAACACTGATTTATTTTCAGCCTCTATTCTGCATTTAGCATTTCACTAGAAGTGGCAGACATAATAATTTCTGGTCAGCTCCTTTCATAATTATATGCTATAATTATTGAAAACAGTATTACTCAAAAGTTATCACAACCTGAACATCACTGGAAAGGTTGTGAAAACATGGATTGCTAGAGTGTAACTCTCAAAATCCAGTTCTGGAGATTTGGTACAGGGCCCAAATTCTGAATTTTAAACAAGATAAATTTAGGTGATACAGTATTGGTCCTCTAGCCACACTGTGGAGTACAAGTCTCCACAAACCATAGTCACTAATTTTCAAATGATAACATTTCTGTCTAAGAAATTCAGAGTCAGATCAGTTCCGTGGAGCAGAGTTAGATTTCTGAAGGTAGATAACTAGACTCCTGTTTCTATGTGAGATATTGCATCATGGAATCATTCCACACAGGAGTCAAAACAATATCCTTATCACATCTCTACCACATCTGCCTCATAGAATTCTTCTTCAGCAGATAAGACTAAAGTAATTAAGCTATTAATTTCTTTTATTATATAAACACTTTCAGAGTCATATTAACTGACTTTGAAGAAAGAAAAAGAAATCTTTTTTAATTTCCCCAATTTATTCTTGGTTTCCATTTTTGTCATTTTGCCAAGTTATTGCTAATTTTTAAATATTGATAATAATGATGAATGTAACTGTGTTCATGTTTTTGTTTAAGATACTGATTTTTTTATTAAGTCACATTGCTTTTATTCTCTTAATAGTGGTTAAGAGCTTACGTTAAGAATGTTAAGCAGTACAACAAAATGTTATCCCTTTGATGTAGCTCACAAAAGGGCACCTCATTTGGAAAAATAATTCACACAAATATGTTGTGAGAACTGCTTTTTGTGATGTGTGGCCCAGTAGTAAAGGGCCACAGTCTGGCATGCCTGGTGGTTCAGCACTCAATATGACAGTGCATGAGAGACAGCAAGGCTGTACTCAGGGCTAGACTCAGATGCCAGGTAACATGAAATGCTGGGATGGAACTTACCTAATAATAGTCACATGCTCTAGTACTTGACTTCAGAATTTATTTTAAAAGTAGTTGAGAATAGTTTAATTCAACCTCAATCTTTTTTTTAATAGAAACTAGGTAACCATAATATTAACCTTTAAACCTGCAAGACATTTTCATTTTCTAAAGAGAAAAAGTGTCTAAAAGAGAATCCACTATTAAAGGAACATGAACTCTGGTGAAAATAACTTTCATTTTGTGGTGTCATTTAATTTCACCTGGAAAAATACTTTGCTTGGGCAGGAGAGAAAACCCAGCAGGTTTGGCACCTGCAAAAGAAATAAACTCTTTTATTTTTCTTTCTATTTTTTAAATTTTCTTTTATAATTTTTTTTTCTTTGGATGTTTCTGACTTTTTGTTTGTTTGGGGCCAAGACCAACAGTTCTCAGGTCTTACTCTGGACTCTGTGCTCCTGGATCATTCCTGACAGTGCTAAGAAACCATGGGAATTCTGAAAATTGAACCTTGTCAACTTGTGCACAAGTCAAGTTCCTTCTTCTTTCATTCAAGACAAGTCTTACTTCTTATGGAAATATGGACTCTAGAAAATATTGCATATAATTCTGAAAAGAAAATGATACGTTCATGAGACTTTAGCATGCTGCAATTTAAATTAGTTTGGTACCAAGTTTTAAAAATAATAATGGAAAAGTGACCAACATATGGTTTCAGATTCTGTATTTCCAAAGTGTGAAATTTTTAAATCAATGTGGGCTAATATATATTTTTAATATATGAAGGTAAACAAGTAATTTATATACTTGAAAACATAGTTTGGTGAATCTTTAGTTAAATGTATTTATTAAAGACTTTTTAGTGGAACAAAGATTTAAATATTTCAAACTTGGAATCAGAGAGATAACACAGTGATAGGTCATTTGCTTTGCATGCAGCCAACCTGGGTTTGATCCCAGGCATCCCTGAATCTGCCAGTAGTGATTTCTGAGTGAAAAGCCAGGGTATAATCATTGGGTATAGCCCAAAAACAAGATAAATAAATAAATAAATACTTTAAATGAAGCTGAACTACAAAAATATTCAGAGAAATTAGAAAAGGTTGATAATTTATTTTAAAATGTAACATTTCTGGTGATATCTAGCCCACAATTTAAATAAAGATCAAATTAAAATTATAAATGTGGCATGGACAAAGCTAACCAATAGGAAAATGTTTTATTTTTTATTTTTTATCTGTTAGCATTTCCTCCTTTTATAATTTTATACATAAAATCTTTATTTAAGAGGCTAGAGTGGTGGCACAAGTGATAGGGTATTTGCCTTGCTCACGCTAACCTAGGACAGACCGCAGTTCAATCCCCCAGCATCCGATATGGTTCCCAGAGCCAGGGTCCATTTCTGAGTGCATAGCCAGGAGTAACCCCTGAGTGTCACCGGGTGTGGCTCAAAAATTTAAAAAAATTTTATTTAAGCACCATGATTATAAGCATAATTATAGTTGAGTTTCAGTCATAAACAGAACACATACAAGGTTTTAAATTTTAAAATAGTTTTTGAGATCAATGAGATCAGAATAATATAAAAAATATGCAACATATCTGACCATAAATAATAGTTCAGCATTTAGAAAGTTGCTCAACCTCATTACTACCAAGGAAGGTTTTATTAAAATAAAAATAGTACCTCATTTTTCATTTATTAGATTGGAAGCTACCAAGTGATTTAATAATTTATAACATTATTAACAATGGTTTATAGAATCAGGTAGCCTCATATTATCTTCATTAGAGTAGAAATTGCTTCAACCTCATTGAATATAAATGTGATAAATTAAATCTATCACAAAATAAAATATAAATGCATTCAAACCATGATTTTACTTCCAGAGATTTATGCTATAATTATATTCACAAGTATACACTGAAATATATATTAATGTATTCACTGAAAAATTATCCACAATAGTTTAAAAATGAGAAGAAACCTAAAGCTCATAAGCAGAAAAATTACTGCATAAATTATGAAACATCCTTTGAATAGAATACTAGATAATTAAAAAGAATGAGTTCTGTGTGCAGACAGGAAAAAAATCCCCAGGAAATTTATATATATATATGTGTGTGTGTGTGTGTGTGTTTGTATATAAAATTTAAAACGTGATAAAAATATGTTCACATAGGTGTCACCAACTCCACCTTAAAAACAAAGAGTTTAGAAAAAGAAAAATATCTCCCATTTGTATGATAAAAAAAACATAGTAAGGGAACATAATAATGGTCAAAGTCTGTAGACTTACAGCCCTTAGGATGGGCTTGAATGGAGATGGAGGCCTTTGTCCTCAGGCCTCAGCCACGTCGCTCCATCCCCCATTAACCAGCAGGTCATCATCTTCAGGTGGTCGCTGTGGAAATCAGACTCACTCAGACAGGCTTCAGGAGAGATAACATCTTTATTGGCCCTGGCCATCACTTGTGTGGCCTATATCATAAACCTATTTAAGCTATTCTTAGCTTGCCCTGCATCTTAACTCCTTTCAGCCATCTTTTCTCCAACCTCCATGCTGGCAAAAGACCTTAATCCCCTGGGTCAAAGGCCTCATCTAACCTTCCCAAGACCCCTCCCAGGAATTAGCGGGGTCTTGCAGGTAAAGTTACACGTGGTATTGGGGTGGAGTCACAAAAGTCATCAGAACAGATTTTTGTCTTTAGAACAGACATTACCTGGTACACTGGTATGAGCTGGATGATGAACACAGGTTCTCTAGTGAGTGATATGGTATTAGAATGATGCATGCATGAAAAATAAAAATGATGCTTACCGGCACAGTTTATAAATCTTAGTACATCAATAAAAATGGTTTATAAAATAAGCTAAAAGTAAATGTATACTTTATAATAGTATATAGCTATACTATATATAGAATATAGACTAGATATAGATAGATGATAGATAGATAGAATATTCTATTATATAATTTCTTTTTTTTTCAAAGTAAGATTTTCAAGACCCAGACAGTATAAGACATAGGCTTTTGCTTTGCATTTGGCAACACTGTGTTCAATAGCCAGCATAACATATTATCTCCTGAAGACTTACTCTGAGCACAGAACCAAGATCAAGTACTGAGAATAACCAGAGCAGCTCCAAAACATAGCAATGATATAGAAAAGCAGAATTCTTAAAATATGTACTTTGTTATCTTTATGAATTTAATACATAGCACAAAAGAACATCACAAGATAAAATGAAATCATTTTTGCAACAACCTATGCTAGATATGCCAGTTATCTATTGCCCATCTTACAGTATCCTAACATGAGTGTTTGAGAAAGTAAAGGTTTTCTTAATACAATAAATAAAAAATAAATTACAGTATTCCATTCTGATTCTAGGTAGCATTTCATTGAAGGGAAATGCTACAGTTTGTCAATTTACTAGTTAATGGGTAATTCTTTGTCTAATTTGTCTAGTTTGATTAAATACAAATGAAACTGCATCAAATGCTCCTGTATAATTTAGAGTAATGAGACAATAAACAAAGTATAGCTAAAGACAAAACAAAGAATATTCTATAAAGGACTTGCATCCAGAATATATAAAGTACAGTCAAAAATCAATAAAAGGAAAACCAAACTATATTGAAAATGGGATAACATTTAAATAATATTTCAGAAGAGAAAAATAAGTAATAACAAATAAATGCAAGAAAATATACCATCAGTTATTTGGAAATTTTGATAGTATTCATAGACCTATTATAACATGTTTCAGAAGTATTTTTTTCCTTTAAATATAGGCATTCAATTGACAAAGAATGGTGAGCTCAGTTAACTACACTAACAACTATCATGACAGTGTTAATAAATAAGAGAAGTAGAATGTCTTTCTCGAATATAGGCAGGAGGTGCGGGAGGAGGAAATTGGGGGCATTAGTGGTGGGAATGTTGCACTTGTGAAGGGGATGTTCTTTAAATTGGGGGCATTAGTGGTGGGAATGTTGCACTTGTGAAGGGGATGTTCTTTATATGACTCCAAACACATTTGTAATCATGGTACTTAAATAAATATATTATTTACAATACAATACAATAAAATAAATAAATATAGGCATTCAAAGGTCAATTCAGAGTTATGGAGGGAATGTATCACTTTATGCTGAAATCCTGTATTTCATCCCTGGTAATACATAATCCCCTCAGTACCATAATCCCTAAAATCTCTGATTGTGGCCTAACACAACCAAACTAGAAACACTTTACAATATTATTTAATTTTTATTTTGGCTTGAGGACCACCACAGTGGTGCTCAGGGATTAATCCTAGTTCTGTGGTCAGAGGATAGTTGAGTTGTTAGTGATTGATCCTGGGTCAGTCACCTGCAAGGCATCCATCCCTACCCATCATAATATCCCTCCAGTCCCAGCAATATATTATAGTCCATTATAAGGCATATATTCAAACTGAGTTGTTTTTTTTCTGTTTTTCATTTTTTTTGGAATAGAGCATAATTTTTACTGTATTGTTATTTACAGTTTTAAAACAGAAAAGTATGTAAATAATTAAAATAGGTCAAGTATAATTTTCATAGAACATTTTATCCAATAAGACTTTAAACCCACATTTTATTTTATATTTGCATATATGTATATTTGTATATTTTTTTAATTTTTATTGTGACAAGTTCATTACACAAAATTATTTACGGTACATAGTGACAATGAATGAAGGACATTCCTACCACCGATGTTGTCCTTCACTCCTGTTCCCAGCATGTCTCCCATATCTCCATCCTTTCCCCATCCCAGAATACTAGTGTAATTGGTCTCCACTTTACAGCTTGTTGTAAGTTGGGTATCTATTCTGTTTGGTGTTCCAGTCTGGTCATTTTTTATTTACACTACATGTTCATATGACTGGTCCTGGTATCATCTGTTTCCCTTCTCAATCTATAAGGCTGAATGATTCAAGTTATGCTATTCTGTTGGAGATAAAAAGGTTAAGAAAAAGAGAAGAAAAAATTTGGTGTCAACTACTAAAAAAGAAAAAAATCACCAAATAGCACCCATAAGAGTGAAAAAGAAAGGAAAAAGTGGAAGAAAAAAGAGAAGGAAAATAATATATATTAAAAAAAAGAAAAGAAAAAGCTGGAGTGGCAGAGTTTGGTGTCACCCTATCTTCTTTTTATTTATTTATTTATTTATTTATTTATTTATTTATTTATTTATTTATTTATTTATTTTTGTATAGGCACAGTAAGTATAGGGAAAGAAAGGAAATTCCCATGGCCTAAGAGATTCAGGGTTTCTCCACTCTTGAAGCATATTGTCATGGGAACAACCACTGGCTCCATACCTTCTCATTGCCATATTCCAGGGTTATTTTGTTTGTTTCTTTGTTTGTTTGTTTTTTGTGGTGTCAGGAATCTTTCATCTCAGTTGTGGATGAGAAAATCAGGCCATGGTAGCAAGCAATCTTGATATTTGTGCAGGTCCTAGGACAAGGCCTAGGATAGAGTCTTTAAGGTTCTAGAGGTTCTGTTCCAACCTTAATGGTGTGCTCAGTTTTCTGTATCATGTGCCCCATGTTTTTGCTTGTTCCCTAAGCTGAAGTCTAGGAAATTATGGTTCCAAAGGTTCTGCTCAATCTCTGTTATCAGAATTGGGCCTCTGTATGAAGAAATCTTGATCTTTGTAAGAGACCTGAGCTATAGCCTAGGGTAAGGTTTCCCTTAATGGTCTCAAAGTAAATTCTGCCCAGTCACAGTTGTCAAAGTCAGTTTTCTGTAGTTAGTACTCTTATTTTTCATAGTTCAAAGGACGATATATCTTCTGGTTTCCACTTAGTGTTAGGTGATGTGCTAGGACCTCCTGGTCTTAGGTCAAGATGTCATTTCCTCGCTGTCCTTGTTGTCATAGTAACACTGGCACAAGTATATCTCCCAATGGAGCTTAGTTCCTGGTGTTGTTGCAGAGAGTTGTTTCAGTTCTGCGTCTGGGATCTGGGATTTGAGAATGAACTAACACTGTCCAATCTCGTGGAGACTGAGTTGTATCCACATGACATATGTCCAGGATGGGAGGCACCCTTGTATAAAAAGTGTGAGTTCTTATCCTTAGAAGATAAAACATCATCCAAAAATATTCTAATCCTTGACTATTTATAGGAAGTAAATGGAATACCCTATATATGAAGGATAGCACTCCAATAGATCTCTGAAATCAGTGTCTATGTGAATGTTACTTTCTAAACCGTTGTCCTCTCTGACTACCGAGCCTTATCCTTAAACAATTCATCTGTACAATGAATATAGTCCCTCTTATATATTGCCCTTTTCTGCTTTTCTTAACTGGGTTCACTCATGCAGATGCATTTCTGTGACAAGCTGACTAATAATCACACACATCTGGAAAGGCTGGAATGGATGGATCTTTCTCCACATGACCTTTCAATCTTTCAAATGGGAATGGCCAATGTGCAAAAATTTAGCAGGATTCTGACTGCATTCTAGTTGCAATCCAAGTGACTAGATTTGGAGTTATTATGGAAATCAAGTGGTGAGATTTGTTAAGATCCATTTCTCTAAAAACTCCATGATATGTGCCATGGTAGATTTTTAACAACCAAGAAACAGGAACTTATAGTGCTGACCTGCCAAAGTTCATTGTTCTCGCACCATAAGATTGCTTTTCTGTTCCCTTGACTTAATAATATACACTCTAGACCAAAACCAGAAGGATATAGCTGGCCCAGGAATCACAGGGTCTGGTTTGGGTACATAATGAGACACACTTGTACTTCTCTCTTTTGCCTAGAGTCCATCTATTTGTATTGTAAGGCAGAATCCAAATGCCCCGATGGCCAAATGCCCAAACAGCCCTGGGCAGAAGAAAGTTTTCTACTCTGCTCCTGATTATCATTATTTTTCTTATTTCAACCCATTTTCAAAATTTCATTTTTTTATTTAATGTAACTATTTTTAAGCATACTTCAAAGTCTTTTTTATCACATATCATGAATATGTAAATCTTCTGTGTACATGCCTACATTTCCTCTAGCTCTGCATTGAAATACATCTTGTAATTACTTCTGACTTCAAAATCACATTTTAGAATCCTATAAATGCTTTGAGGTCCGGTAGTATGTCATATTTTCATATATATGCATATATAATTACTTTATTTAAACAAAATTGGTTACAAAATTTTTCATATTTCAGTTACCTAATATACACCATATTTCACTAGTATATATTTCCCACCACCAATACCAATGTCCCCAGTTTTCCTCCCACCCACCCTTCCCTTTTTGTCTCTGGCATAGGCATTTTATTTTTTTCTCTTTTTCTCTTTTTTTGACACCATGGCTTGTAATAAAGGGTACCATGCATATCATTTTGACCCCTTTCAACACCCAGTTCTTGTCCAGAGTGATCAGTTTCAACTATCATTGTCACAGTGGACCATTCATTACTTTAACTACTCTCACTGCTCTTTGTGGCAAGCTCCCAACTATGGACTGGCCCTTCTGATCCTCATCTCTATTTTCTTTGGTTATCATTACCATACTGTCTTTTATTGTTCCTTATCCCACAAATAAGTGAGATTCTTCTATATTTTTTATTTTTAATATATTTTTATTTAAGTAATATGATCATAGTTGGGTTACAGTCACAAACAGAGCACCTCCCTTCACCAGTGTAACGTTCCCCTTTCCCACTTCCCATCTCCTGCCTGTATTCGAGACAGGCATTCTACTGCAGTTATTTGTTTTTAAGTTCAGTAAATTGTTTATTTTCTTAAAGGATAAGAGTAAAAATATATAGTAAAGGTGTGATAGTGGCAATCGCTGTTGTTTGCATAGGTCCAGAAAAATATGGGGAAAACGGAAAAAAGTCCTTGGCCTGATTACAAGAAGGCCTCACCCCAGAAGTTTATTGGCATAAGACCGACTCTGGGTTCCAGGCATACCAGTCTGTCCAACATGAGTAATATTATATATATTCCTCTGATTTATTTCACTCCTCATAATAATCTTCATATCTATGTATAAGTCAATTCATGACTTCATTTTTTACTAGTTGCATAGTATTCCATTGTATTGATGTACCAGTTTTTTTTAGCTACTCTTCAGTTTTCGTGCATTTGGGTTGTTTTCAGATTCTGACTATTGTAAGTAGTTCTGCAACAAAAATAGGAATGCAGAGGGGTTTTATGCATGGTGTTTTTGGTTCCTAGGGTATATCTCTAGGAGTGAATATTGAAAGCAGCAAGAACAAAAGGGAAATTAGGTACATAAAAGCAAAATGAAGACTTACAGCAGATTTATCATAAGCAACCCTCCAGGCTCAAAGACAAGTCAAACGTTCCAACAGGACATTCGCATTCACTCTGAGGTCAGATATTGCTCATTATTTAATACTTGATGTTCACACTGATGTTATATATTGAACAAAGTTGGTGTAGAAAGTTTCCATGATTTTGATTACAAGATGGCAGCCTCCAAAGTGTAGAAGTCTAGAATTCTACATGTATCGTTCTATATGTATCATTCTGCAGACCATAGCATCCTACAATTCAGAAGCACTGAATAAATAATTAAAGCTGCTTGTTAACCTCTGTATATTTTCTCTTTCATTATTTTGAACTGTTCTTATTAGACTTTACTGAACATGAAATTATCTTCTATTACTCAAATACTTCTTGCTTCTATATTTTTCATGTAATTTAAGAAACAGATTGTGCATCTTTGCATCTTTTTAAAACTTTCAGTTGATGTAATGTTCCTTTTCCAGGGACCAGAGGTTAAATATGAATATTCTGTGAGACATGATTATAAAAGCTACTCTTGAAAGAACAAATTAATATATTATGGAGAAAATATCATCTTTATTACAATAAATGAAGCAGTAAAAGTAAGAGTAGAGTATAAATTTGTTGTCCCTAATTTCAGATCAGTGTGTTTGTACTTTGAGCCTTCCTCTACTTCTGGTTTCTGTTTTTATATGTTTAACTAAAATGTAAATAAAAATAATAATAATTAAAGTTGTATATATTCTGTGGTTTACATATTTTCTTAGATTATTGAAGTGTACTTCATATAGTTTTATCACAAAAATATATCCCTTATGTTTGCTTTAGCATAAGCTTATTCTTCTCCTAACTGTAATAATTTTTAATGGCATTAAAATGCAATTACTTCTTTAAACAGAAAAGGATATATGTAGAAATTTTAGAGTGGATCATATGTTCTTACCATTTCCTTTTAATCTATAAACATGTTACATGTGACCAATTATATAATTTTATACATGCCCATATACTCCATTTAAACCACTTTATGTATCCCTTTAACCTATTTTATGTTTTTCCTTATCATTTGCTTTGATTAATTAGATACTTGAATTTATAGGGATCAAAATTACAGGAAGCCAAAGCAAGAGTATAGTATAAGTGGTTGGGCATGTGCCTTCCAGTTGAACTGGGTTCAATCCTCAGCACCACCTACCTTCTGGGTGTGGCACCAAAACAAATCACCTAAACAAACAAACAAAAAAAGATGCCTGAATTCACAGTATGAGCAAGAAATTTAAATAGGCTTTTTTTTTTATCTTCTGTGTACTGGATGGAAAGAACATGCTTAGTGGAGAGATAGCTGCATTATCATGATCCCCAGAAAAAAAAAATAAACAGAAGAACACTTACATCCAATCCAATCTTGTATGTAAACCCATTTTAGTTATAATCTAAAAAATTCTTCTTGGATCATTCTAGGTATTCAAGTTATATTACACACCACTGACACTGAAAATAAATTCTTAAGTCAGAAAGTCACTGAATTTTGAGATTTTTGTTAGTATTTTTGAGTGGTCTTTGATATTATTACTATAAAAATCTCCCAGTTCCTTTGGTCTACCTGATTCTTTTTTCCTCTAGTCTTTTGCATGAAGTGTATCTTCTGTCAAAATTATTTCTAATCATCTTCCTCATTATATCTCCATTTTTAGTGATTCTCTAATTATCATGGTCCCAGTTAAGAAGAAACTACCACCAGCTCTGGTGAGTTGACCCTCCTTTGTACTTCAGCATCATGGTACACTTCCCTACTAGTATGTGTTTGAAATTGCATAATTAATTTATTTCTCCCATTTAATCATAATACTGCTGAAGTATTTGGAAGTCTTGACTTCAAAAAAAAATATCATACTTAAATATTTTAACTTAAAGTATCAAATTTTGTGTGAGATTATGTTTTGAAAATCCTTAATTTAAATTTAAAAAACTGTCTAAGTTGACTAAATTGATAGCTGTTTATAGAAAACAGTGTTTGGGTTAATAAAAATCAAATAAAAACAAAGCAAAAAAATGATACAAAGCAATATGTTTGAGTAATTATAGCAGTGTCCCTTGTACTATAAAATAAACTGGGAAGGGGGAGATCTATCAAGTTCACTGTAAATTAGAAAGCTGACTGGCTGCTCTAGGCATACTCATATCTTATGTCTATTAAAGGATGTGCTTTGATCAATGAGGCTTATGAACACAAGAGCCAATTTAACTTATGTCAAAAGCTATTAAAATGAGAAGACTACTACTTCTAGGAAAAGGGGTGATAACATCTTTGAAGAATATAGAAATGGATTGAAATATTCTATATTTGACTGTCTTCCCTTTAGATATTAATTTGAATTGTTATATGATGATGTGATGTAGCAATAAATTTTGCAACAATGATTGTGAAACCTGTGCATCTTTAAAGGTCTCCTATAACAGAGAAGGAAAATAAAAGCCCAAAATATAAGTTGAGCCTGGAGAGATAGTGCAGCGGCATTTGTCTTGCAAGCAGCCAATCCAGGACCAAAGGTGGTTGGTTCGAATCCCGGTGTCCCATATGGTCCCCCGTGCCTGCCAGGAGCTATTTATGAGCAGACAGCCAGGAGTGACCCCTGAGCACTGCCAGGTGTGGCCCAAAAACCAATATATATATATATATATATATATATATATATATATATATATATATATATATATATATATATATATATATATATATATATATATATATATCTTTGTTACTAAGGACAAAGACAAACAAAGCATCCCAGATTAAGATTTGCAGGCAGATAAAACTAAAAATTATGCGATAAAAATTACTATTATTCTCAAGAGTTCTGATATTTAATGAAGAATACTAAAATAGAATTATCAAAATTAAATATATACTCTAGATTATAAGTTAATAGTACATTTAAATTCATGAATTTTAAAATTGCTTGGTATTTGTAAGTCTCATCTCTCCTTAAGGAAGGGATAATAAAATGCTAGAAATAAAAATATGTTATAATGAACATATTGTCTAATAGCTCAAAAATAAAAAATAATAAAATAAGTAAAGCAATTAATGAAACTGCATTAAAGTCATAACTTTCTGTACTGCTCTTTTACTATAAATTTTAAATTAATACCAAATTTACATAATAAAATTAACACAATATTGAATATTGGTAAGGATTTAAAGATTCATTCTAGTTGGGGCTCCTATTATTTACACATTTATAAGTCACCAAGGAAACATTAAACAAACCTTGTATTCAAACCCAAATTCAAACTCCACGATACCTGCAATAAACAAAATGTTTGAAAAGAGTTTCACAAGTATAGTACAGTTCTGTTACCATAATATGCAATTCTCACCAATAGGAAATTCTTCTTTTTTTTTTTTTTTTTTTTTGGTTTTTGGGCCACATCCGGTATTGCTCAGGGGTTACTCCTGGCTGTCTGCTCAGAAATAGCTCCTTGCAGGCACTGGGGACCATATGGGACACCGGGATTCGAACCAACCACCTTTGGTCCTGGATTGGCTGCTTGCAAGGCAAACGCTGCTGTGCTATCTCTCCGGGCCCCAATAGGAAATTCTTAAGTCCACTGAGTTTGTGCTAGAACCACAAAGTACAAGTACCAAACAGCCATTCTAGAGTTCTCATGTACTGTGAATGCAATAGCTTCTTTCTGGCTGGGGAAGTAGTAGTAGACAGTATGCGGCTGAGCTGTGGCTCTGTCCACTGATTTTATTTTGAGTGAAGTGCTTTATTCAGATTTAAGAGCACCTTGAACACATGAGATAATGAGGATGATAAATCCTGTGAATATTCCTTCTTAGTGCTGCCATAGTTCATGCCGCGGACTAGATGTTTTTCCGTTAGATCCAGATTTACTACAATACTCAGAACACAGAGCAGGTAAAGCCTGATGTTCAGTGTAAGAAACAACTGAGATGGGCTGAAACAAAGTTAGCATCCGAGGAGTGATTTCCAAAAATTATTTTAAAAAAAAACCTGATAAAACAAAGCATGTTCCTAAATAGACATAATTTGTCAAATAAATGTAATGTTTATTTTTATAGATGTGAACACACTCTGTCAATAAATTCTAAAACCAACATGCAAATCTGTAAGTGAATAATTTACTTTTTATTTTGAAAAAGTAATCTGAAAAAATATTTCTCAAACTTTTTCTGTTTGATTTCTTTGTGGCTATTCTGAAAAACCATAGCAACAACAGCAACAAAACCTGATTGTTCTCAGCCTGTACTTTTAGGGATACATCATATAATATCATAAAATGTTCTGTTTCCTTATTTTTGCAGATGAGTGATTTATTTATTCACTGACATATTGCTGAATACTATAAAAAATGTGGTATGCCTTAGCTCTCCTGAAGCTTATCTGCAGATGCATTCAACTATTTTTATTAAGCATTTGATTTGAAACTGTCCAGAGGTTTTCTCATAACTGCTGAGGACTTAGTACTCCCTATACATCACATGAACCAAGAAGATAAAAGAACTGACAGGCCATGTGGGTTCCACAGTCTTTTAGCAACATCTAGGGAGCTAAGCTTCTGTTGCACCTAATGGTATCATTTCAGTAGCAGTGTTTATCAGTTGGGTTTCCTCTCTTGCTTCCCAACTTTCAGTCCCTTGCCTGTGTTTCATGCAATATGGCTAACCAGGTTACTTGGATACAAGATTTTGTCTCTTCAGTTCAAACCCATACACTTTTTCACTTTTTGATGTGCTGGTTAATGTGAGGAGGCGAGGAAGGGAGGGGGTCAACAATTCAGCAGTCAGTAGTTTCTCCATTTCTCCTCTAAGAGAACATTGCTTTCAGGAAGTAGCAGAGATTAAACCAAAATATTTAAAAAAAATAGTGTCTATCAGGAGTACTGTGGGGAACATATTCAATATATAACAATGAGACAGAATGTAGTTTAGAAAATCTACTCAAAAATATTGAACAAAACTAGAAAGTGGAGAAGGGGAAATCTTGGACAAGATATTGGAAAATCAGGCAAGTAGAAGATTAAAAAAGAGAAAAACATAAAGAGGAAAATAATCTGAATAAATTCAAACAGCAGGAGGAAAGGACAGAAATAAAGAGGAAAAAATGATATGACTTCAGAGACAAAAACAACAGAAGCAAATTGCGTTTAATGAGATTATCGGTAATATCTATATTATTATTTGTTGGTTTGTATGTTTCCACAAACAGTGGAACAACTCAATGGAGAATTGTGTATGTCCACATATATGTATATATTACATATTACAAGTATATATATGTTATATATTATATATTTATATATAAATATAATAAAATAATTTATTTAATGAATAAATTTATTTGATAAATAAAATAATGGATAAAGAATACAAATATGTGTTATAAGTATATATGTATATAGATAATTTGTATATATAATTATTCAATAAACATTTATCAAATATTTACTTAACAGTCCAGGTAAGTTTTAAAAATACAGGAATACAACTAAGAAAAGTGAAACTAGTAATTTTCTGGGGTCTACATGTTTAGTGTTTCTTCTAAAACAAGGTTTATCAATCCAATGAAAACCCTGGAACACTAAAAAAAAAAACCAGGGAAACAACACCAGAATATTCTTTTTCTGTAATATTTCTCCAATATTCAGAAATGAATAAGAGGACTTAGCTTCTCTCTAATTAAAGTGAATCGTGAATCAGTAAATCAACTTTAAAAACAATAATCATTTTTGATGACAAGATTAAATAGAAAGATGCATGTTCTCTTTATTTTCCCTGTAATTAATCATTGATTTCACTGGATGAGTTAAAATAATTGTGAGAGATATGATACCAGTCTGAAGACTCAGCTTAAGAAATTTTATCAGGAAACAATGAAACATAGTACATTTTTTGAATCTAAGTTTATAACATATTTTGCTCCATCACAACTTAATAACAATGATTAAATTATGCTATACATATTCCCAACCTTGAAAGATAATTCAGTCATATCAATTTCGTTTTTTATTTGTTTTCACCTGAAAAGTCAAAGTCCAAAATACTCGTGATTTAATTGGAGGAGGTTCAAGATAGAGGACATCAGTTCATCTCAAGATCAAGGATTCTTCATTCCATATCTTCATCTTCATTCACACAAATTGATTACTTTTCTCCTGCCTGTGGAGAGCCTTGGCATATTATCAGAATTTCTGACTCTAAAGGCTGTTTATATTCATAGTGATTTTTTACAGCCAATCTCCCAGACATATGAAATCATCTATAGGAATCTCATCTGGCACTAGTAACAATAGGAAGTTTCAAAACAGTGCACCACTAATAAAGAGACATCTAATTTCTAGGTCATAATTCACAACCTTATCACTCTGAACAGATGATAGTTCATCATTAATACTTTTCTAATGGAAATTTTCTATAGCTACCTGATTTTGAACAACTTTTCTTTAGAATTCAATGTTTTAACAAAACAACAAAACTCTACATTTGTTATGCTAAAAATGTAGAAAAATAAGGGATAATTGACTTAAAAGACAATCAGCTAAAGACAAACTAGGAGCAAAATACTTCACAATGTTTCCAGATCTTGGAATAAAATGCCTTGTAGATGTTCTATAAAAGATTTTACAAATATGGGTCACAATTTGGGAAGATAGTAGAGAAAAGAAAGCTACCGATAATGATTTAGCTCAGTTGAAAGGAGGCTTCCACATTCCACAGATTATGTTATTATGTTATTTAGTCTGCTTGTGACATTAAAAGTAGAACACCTGCTTTGATAGTTTCTTCACTCAAATTCTCTTTGGAACAATTTCCACTGTGTGTGTTTGTGTGTGTGTGTGTGTGTGTGTGTGTGTGTGTGTGTGTGTTGGAAGTTCATAGAAATAACTCAAACAATAGAGTACAAACTCCTAGGGAGTTTATCTTTGACACTTAACCCAGCAATATACACAATACCACCAAACCCACCACCCCACCAACACCAAACAAAAAAGACTATTTCATATTAAAGTATAACAATGAAATAAATAAAAGCATAGAATTATATTAATACAAGTAAAGGGAGAAATGACATATTTTAAATATTCTTATTTGTGACACTATTACTCATGCTATTCTCTTTTTTTATAAGTATAAATCACACATTAATGTCTTTAGTTTGTGTTCTTTTAATTGATTTGGTTTTCATTAGAGAAACCTGGTCCATAAATCATATGTATATTCTTGGTCCATAATTTTGTCTCTGTGTAACAGGATTTTGATTTTGTTGTACAGACTTACACTAAATCTGAGGTCACATTCCCTATTTTAGAACCTACCTTTCAGCATATGCACCCAGCATACTAATAAGGTTTGAGTCTCAGCAATTATAGAGCTTGCAAAAAGTATGCCACTGTCTCCTTTTTCATAAAAGAGTTTAAGGTGAATTTCATTCCCTGTTATATGCTATGTTCTGACAGGAAAAAATTACCTGCAAACATCTCTGGATGAGGTGCCTTGGCGTTTTAGGATTAGGCAACTATAGAAAATAAGGATTGAGTTCATTAAATGTTTTCTCTAGAGTATAAAGTCTATTATCAATCAGTCCTAAGGCGAGGAAGCAATATTTGAGGTTATATGAAATGTAAGTACTAACCATCCTGCCACAGAGCCTTCAGCCTATGCATGCAGGCTTGAAAGGGGCCCAGAATGAGCTGATATTATTGCTTAGATTGCCTAGCTAGATTGCAACTAATAACTATGATTACATTCAAAAAACCCTTGTCGAAAAATGACAGGACTGTGTACCCCTGAGACTCAATATTATTATTGTGCTTCACTCTGCTCCTGGGAGCTACTTAATTTTTTTCCCAAGGACTTTGGGTAAGAAAATCTATACTTTCCTAGAGAAGTCATGTTTTACTGAATGAATATATTTTCTTTGATAAATGCTATATATATATATATGCTATTTTTCCAGATAGATACTGTAATTTTAAGTGATTAAACATTTTGTAGCCTTTCTACTTATTTCTATATTTTAATTTATATTAGTCCTTTAAAAGAAGAGTAAAATGTATAAAACTACAAAGACAATGTTTTCTCACTACCAAAAAAAATTACCTTTTTTTTTAAATCTACAACTAGCAATGGCACATTTTATTTGATTCTATGCACAGATGTAAGAAAATTAGATTCAGAAACTTGTTTACCAATTTGTAAAATAAGATGGAGTCACAAGAATAATGTATAATATCATTTTCAAGATTTTATAGTTTCAAAGCAGTTTTTGAGAGTAGTTACTCAGATACCCAATAATTATGCATATTCATTCATATCAAATCCAAAATAAATGTGCTAGATAAATCTAGGAGACTATTCTTCACAAGAGTTTGATTTTCATAACATTGATCACAAGCTTATCTAGAGAATTTTATTTCTGGGTGTGGATCACAAACAATAGATATCCTCACTCTGAGCTTAGGGAATCACTCCTGGTGGATTCAGAGAGTCATATGGGGTACAATGGGTTTAACCCAGGCCAGCTGTATGCAAGCCAAGTATCTCACTCAATGTATTATCCCTCTGACAACAAGAAGACTATGCTTTTTAACTGAAGTTCTTGGTGCATGGCTTCATGAGAAATTACATTTTTGTTATTTGGAGAGGAAAAGGGGAAAAATATGACACTGTTTACAAACTTATTTTAGAAATAATACAATAAAATTCATGATGATGAGTGCAGTTTTCAGTGTTGGAAGAATACCTTTAGAATGCATATCTAAGTTTATCTGGTAATTCTGTATGGAGTTGTGCTCTTGTACTAGGCGATTGGCATAATAGTAGGCCTCTTAGAATTATGGAAACATAATACTGCTCTTTAATACATTGTGGACCATGTGAACCATAATTTTTCCTAATGCAATCTTTTAGGAAAGTTATTTTGAATGCTCTATTTGAATATAATGGGAAAACACAAACAGATAAGGCCAGTGTTCATGCCCCTATACCTGGAATACATCAGTCCTATCCTCAATAATGAAGGTAAAAAGCACCTATAATTATCCATAGAGTTTTTTGTTCAGTAGGAAGTATGTTGATTAGCTCACTTTTCCCTTTATGTTTTAAAGAGTTGAGAGATACCAGCTACAGGATCCTGGCCTCCATACCTACTCTTCACCACATACTGAAAACTATCTCTTAATAATTTATTGCGCTTTGCTTTGGAATAATTCTGGGAAAAGTATTTCCAGGAGATGTCTGCAACTAAAGTGATTAGGTAATTTGAGTGACAGAATGTTTACTTGCAGAGTCACAAGGGAAGTTGAATACATTTCCCCAAAAAATAGTTTATCCCAGCCTTCTGGTGGCAGAGCAGTGAGTGACATTTCACTGGGTGGATTTTATAAAGTTCATGCAAACTAAGCAATGAGCAGGGTCTTTATATAGCAGGTCTTCAAGTCAACAAAAACATGTGTCGGTAATTAAGTTTCTGCTGACTCAGATCTCATCCTGAGCATTATTGGGGGAAATATGCACATTGCCAGTTAATGAAAGAACAGTTTTTATTCCATAGCCTTATTCTTCCTGTTCATCTATTTGTTGGATTGCTTGTGTGGCAAACATTCGGCCTTCCCTGCAAGTGTTTAGCTATTTGATAATTTTTAGTACCCATTTTTAATTATGAATTTCTTTAAAGCACATCGATGACTCTAAGTCCTATGAAAAGTTAATTTAAACATTGGAAGAGTCTAGTATTAACAGAGTGTCTTAGAAAATCTTAGAGTCTTCCATTTATGTGAGAGGCAATGAGGAGTAAGACTCAAATTATTAAGTAATTATGTACATATATTTCAGAGCAGAATACATCTTATTATTTACTCACTTTTAATTTTGGGGTTTTTTTTTTTGGGGGGGGGAGGAACACACCTGGAAGTGCACATGCCTATTTCTAAGTTCTGTACTTGAGATCACTGTTGTCAATGCCCAAGTAAACATATATGGTGTCAAGTATCAGACCTAATTTGGTCACATGCAAGGTAAGCACCCTACCTGCTGTACAATTTCTCTATTAAAAAATACCTTCTAAAACCGTTATAATGGCTTTTATACATTGATTAAAATATACAATGGATAAACAGTTTTGAAATATATTCATTATTTATATTTATTGAATGTTGATCTTATTGATTTATTTTTATATTCATAGCATCATCACACCCTTTGGAATATGGTTGACTTTAAACAATATTAAATTGGAGCAAGTGTGGTTTAAAATAAGAACTTAGAATATAAAAAATGAGGTATCTGTATTGACCATAACAAATTTAATAGTAGACTGATGATGTTATTGAGGACCCCGTTTGTCTTTTTCTGTTTTGTTTTTGTTTGCTTTGGTCTGGCTTTATGTTTTTTTTTGTTTACCTTCCAGTGCTTCTTCAACTCACTTTCATTACTTTTATACTCTCTTCACATTGTGGCAAGATAAATACAATCACATCACCTTGCTGCATTACTCTAAATAAGGAGAAACTAAGTAAAGAGCAAGGAAACTTTTTTATCTAGAGGCAGAATATTTCTTTAGTGCCTTCTTAGATTGGTAGTTTTAATGAAAAAATGCAGGTCTGTTGGAATCGGCTCAGTACCATTAAGGTCCATTTTGTATGTCTAGACACAGTTTTTGATCTGGAATAAAAATTATGTTAAAAGATAAAAAGGGTATGTTGTGACTAAGTACCATAGTATATGCCACCATAATTAAAGCCATTTTCTTCATAACTGTGGGGATAAGAAAGATAAAGAATATACTAAATATAACTTGTTTTAGATAAGTTCATAACTTAACTTTATGAGAAAAAACAGATTAATGGATGAAGAAAATTTGGTACATGAACACAATGGAATACTATGCAGCCATTAAGAAATATGAAGTCATGAAATGTGCTTATACATGGACAGACATGTATATGTATGCTGAATGAAATAAATTAGAGGGAAAGGGACAGATATAAAATTACAACACTCATTTGAGGGACATAAAAATAGTATGAGTATAATATTCTTTTTTTTTTTTTTTTTGTAAGTTCTTTCTTTCTTTTTTTATTTAAAAACCTTGATTACATACATGATTGTGTTTGGGTTTCAGTCATATAAAGAACACCACCCATCACCAGTGCAACAATCCCATCACCAATGTCCCAAGTCTCCCTCCTCCCCACCCGACCCCCGCCTGTACTCTACACAGGCTCTCAATTTCCCTCATACATTCTCATTATTAGGACAGTTCAAAATGTAGTTATTTATCTAACTAAACTCATAACTCTTTGTGGTGAGCTTCCTGAGGTGAGCTGTAACTTCCAGCTCTTTTCTCTTTTGTGTCTGAAAATTATTATTGCAAGAATGTCTTTCATTTTTTTTTTTTTAATTCTTTTCTTTTTTTTTTTTTTTTTTTTTTAATTTTTTTTTTTATTTAAACACCTTGATTACATACATGATTGTGTTTGGGTTTCAGTCATAAAAGGAACACCACCCATCACCAGTGCAACATTCCCATCACCCAAGTCCCAAATCACCCTCCTCCCCACCCAACCCCCGCCTGTACCCTAAACAGGCTCTACATTTCCCTCATACATTCTCAATATTAGGACAGTTCAAAATGTAGTTATTTCTCTAACTAAACTCATCACTCTTTGTGGTGAGCTTCCTGAGGTGAGCTGGAACTTCCAGCTCTTTTCTCTTTTGTGTCTGAAAATTATTATTACAAGGGTGTCTTTCATTTTTCTTAAAACCCATAGATGAGTGAGACCATTCTGCGTTTTTCTCTCTCTCTCTGACTTATTTCACTCAGCATAATAGATTCCATGTACATCCATGTATAGGAAAATTTCATGACTTCATCTCTCCTGACAGCTGCATAATATTCCATTGTGTATATGTACCACAGTTTCTTTAGCCATTCATCTGTTGAAGGGCATCTTGGTTGTTTCCAGAGTCTTGCTATGGTAAATAGAGCTGCAATGAATATAGGTGTAAGGAAGGGGTTTTTGTATTGTATTTTTGTGTTCCTAGGGTATATTCCTAGGAGTGGTATAGCTGGATCGTATGGGAGCTCGATTTCCAGTTTTTGGAGGAATCTCCATATCGCTTTCCATAAAGGTTGAACTAGACAGCATTCCCACCAGCAGTGGATAAGAGTTCCTTTCTCTCCACATCCCCGCCAACACTGTTTATTCTCATTCTTTGTGATGTGTGCCATTCTCTGGGGTGTGAGGTGGTATCTCATCGTTGTTTTGATTTGCATCTCCCTGATGATTAGTGATGTGGAACATTTTTTCATGTGTCTTTTGGCCATGCGTATTTCTTCTTTGTCAAAGTGTCTGTTCATTTCTTCTCCCCATTTTTTGATGGGGTTAGATGTTTTTTTCTTGTAAAGTTCTGTCAGTGCCTTGTATATTTTGGAGATTAGCCCCTTATCTGATGGGTATTGGGTGAATAGTTTCTCCCACTCAGTGGGTGGCTCTTGTATCCTGGGCACTATTTCCTTTGAGGTGCAGAAGCTTCTCAGCTTAATATATTCCCATCTGTTAATCTCTGCTTTCACTTGCTTGGAGAGTGCAGTTTCCTCCTTGAAGATGCCTGTAATGTCCTGTAGTGTTTTGCCTATGTGCTGTTCTATATATCTTATGGTTTTGGGGCTGATATCGAGGTCTTTAATCCATTTGGATTTTACCTTTGTACATGATGTTAGCTGGGGGTCTAAGTTTAATTTTTTGCAAGTGGCTATCCAATTGTGCCAACACCACTTGTTGAAGAGGCTTTCCCTGCTCCATTTAGGATTTCCTGCTCCTTTATCAAAAATTAGATGGTTGTATCTCTGGGGAACATTTTCTGAGTATTCAAGCCTATTCCACTGATCTGAGGACCTATCCTTATTCCAATACCATGCTGTTTTGATAACTGTTGCTTTGTAGTACAGTTTAAAGTTGGGAAAAGTAATTCCTCCCATATTCTTTTTCCCAATGATTGCTTTAGCTATTCGAGGGTGTTTATTGTTCCAAATGAATTTCAAAAGTGTCTGATCCACTTCTTTGAAGAATGTCATGGGTATCTTTAGAGGGATGGCATTAAATCTGTATAATGCCTTGGGGAGTATTGACATTTTGATGATGTTAATCCTGCCAATCCATGAGCAGGGTATGTGTTTCCATTTCCGTGTGTCCTCTCTTATTTCTTGGAGCAGAGTTTTATAGTTTTCTTTGTATAGGTCCTTCACATATTTAGTCAAGTTGATTCCAAGATATTTGAGTTTGTGTGGTACTATTGTGAATGGGGTTGTTTTCTTAATGTCCATTTCTTCTTTATTACTGTTGGTGTATAGAAAGGCCATTGATTTTTGTGTGTTAATTTTGTAGCCTGCCACCTTGCTATATGAGTCTATTGTTTCTAGAAGCTTTTTGATAGAGTCTTTAGGGTTTTCTAAGTAGAGTATCATGTCATCTGCAAACAGTGAGAGCTTGACTTCTTCCTTTCCTATCTGGATTCCCTTGATATCCTTTTCTTGCCTAATCGCTATAGCAAGTACTTCCAGTGCTATGTTGAATAGGAGTGGTGAGAGAGGACAGCCTTGTCTTGTGCCAGAATTTAGAGGGAAGGCTTTCAGTTTTTCTCCATTGAGGATAATATTTGCCACTGGCTTGTGGTAGATGGCCTTCACTATATTGAGAAAGGTTCCCTCCATTCCCATCTTGCTGAGAGTTTTGATCAAGAATGGGTGTTGGACCTTATCAAATGCTTTCTCTGCATCTATTGATATGATCATGTGGTTTTTATTTTTCTTGTTATTGATGTTGTGTATTATGTTGATAGATTTACGGATGTTAAACCAGCCTTGCATTCCTGGGATGAAACCTACTTGATCGTAGTGGATGATCTTCTTAATGAGGCATTGAATCCTATTTGCCAGGATTTTGTTGAGGATCTTTGCATCTGCATTCATCAGTGATATTGGTCTGTAATTTTCTTTTTTGGTAGCGTCTCTGTCTGGTTTAGGTATCAAGGTGATGTTGGCTTCATAAAAGCTATTTGGAAGTGTTTCTGTTTGTTCAATTTCATGAAAGAGTCTTGCCAAGATTGGCAGTAGTTCCTCTTGGAAAGTTTGATAGAATTCATTAGTGAATCCATCTGGACCTGGGCTTTTGTTTTTCGGCAGACATTTGATTACTGTTTTAATTTCATCAATGGTGATGGGGGTGTTTAGATATGCTACATCCTCTTCCTTCAACCGTGGAAGATTATAAGAGTCCAAGAATTTATCCATTTCTTCCAGGTTCTCATTTTTAGTGGCGTAGAGTTTTTCAAAGTAGTTTCTGATTACCCTTTGAATCTCTGTCATATCAGTAGTGATCTCTCCTTTTTCATTCCTGATACGAGTTATCAAGTTTCTCTCTCTCTCTTTCTTTGTTAGGTTTGCCAGTGGTCTATCAATCTTGTTTATTTTTTCAAAGAACCAACTTCTGCTTTCGTTGATCTTTCGGATTGTTTTTTGAGTTTCCACTTCGTTGATTTCTGCTCTCAGCTTTGTTATTTCCTTCTGTCTTCCTGTTCTTGGGTCCTTTTGTTGAGCATTTTCTAGTTCTATTAGCTGTGTCATTAAGCTACTCAGGTAAGCTCCTTCTTCCTTCCTGATGTGTGCTTGCAAAGCTATAAATTTTCCTCTCAGTACTGCTTTTGCTGTGTCCCATAAGTTCTGAGAGTTTGTGTCTTTATTGTCATTTGTTTCCAGGAACCTTTTTATTTCCTCCTTGATTTCATCTCGGACCCACTGGTTATTGAGCATGAGGCTGTTTAACTTCCAGGTGTTAAAGTGTTTCTTCTGAGTCCCTTTGGAGTTCACAAATAATTTCAGAGCCTTGTGGTCAGCGAAGGTAGTCTGCAAAATTTCTATCCTCTTGATCTTATGGAGGTATGTTTTATGTGCCAGCATGTAGTCTATCCTGGAGAATGTCCCATGTACATTGGAGAAGAATGTGTATCCAGGTTTCTGGGGATGGAGTGTCCTATATATATCCACTAGGCCTCTTTCTTCCATTTCTCTCCTCAGGTCTAGTATATTCTTGTTGGGTTTCAGTCTGGTTGACCTGTCCAGTGTTGACAAAGCCGTGTTTAGGTCCCCCACAATTATTGTGTTGTTGTTGATATTATTTTTCAGATTTGTCAGCAGTTGTATTAAATATTTTGCTGGCCCCTCATTCGGTGCATATATGTTTAGGAGAGTGAATTCTTCCTGCTCTACGTACCCCTTGATTAATATAAAATGTCCGTCTTTGTCCCTTACAACCTTCCTGAGTATAAAGTTTGCATTATCTGATATTAGTATGGCCACTCCAGCTTTTTTATGGGTGTTGTTTGCTTGGATAACTTTTCTCCAGCCTTTTATTTTGAGTCTATGTTTGTTCTGACTATTCAGGTGCGTTTCTTGTAGGCAGCAGAAGGTTGGATTGAGTTTTTTGATCCATTTAGCCACTCTGTGTCTCTTAACTGGTGCATTTAGTCCATTGACGTTGAGAGAAAGAATTGTCCTGGGATTTAACGCCATCTTTATTTCAAAATTTGGTGTGTCTTTTGGGTAGTCTTGTCTTAGATTAGGTCTTTCAGTTTTTCTCTTAAGACTGGTTTTGTGTCTGTGAAGTTTCTGAGCTGTTTTTTGTCTGTGAAACCATGTATTCTTCCATCAAACCGGAAAGTGAGTTTTGCTGGGTATAGTATTCTGGGTGAAGCATTCATTTCATTCAGTCTTGTCACAATATCCCACCACTGCTTTCTGGCATTGAGCGTTTCTGGTGACAGGTCTGCTGTAAATCTCAGGGAAGCTTGCTTGAACATGATTTCCCCTTTTGATCTTGCTGTTTTCAGAATTCTGTCTCTATCTGTGGGATTTGTCATTGTGACTAGGATGTGTCTTGGGGTGGTTTTTCTGGGGTCTCTTTTGGTTGGTACTCTTCGGGCATGCAGGATTTGATCACATATATTCTTTAGCTCTGGAAGTTTCTCTTTAATGATGTTCTTGACCATTGATTCTTCCTGGAAATTTTCTTCCTGGGTCTCTGGGACTCCAATGATTCTTAAGTTGTTTCTGTTGATCTTATCATAGACTTCTATTTTCGTCTGTTCCCATTCTTTGACTAATTTTTCCATTGTCTGCTCATTTGCTTTAAGTTTTTTGTCCAATCTCTCCTGCTGTATGGAATTGTTATGTATCTCATCTTCCACAGCACCAAGTCTATTCTCAGCTTCTGATACCCTGTCCCAGAGCTTATCCATTTTGTCATTCACTTCGTTTACTGAGTTTTTCAGGCCTGTTAGTTGACATGTTATTTCAGTTTGGAGTTTTGTCATTTCTGCCTTCATATTTTCTTGGTTCTTATTAGTGTTCTGTTCAACTCGATCCATGGTTTCTTGGAGTCTGTTGAGCACCTTCCATATTGCTAGTCTAAAGTCCTTATCTGAGAGGTTGATTAGTTGTTCAGTCATTATCTGGTCCTCAGAATTGTCATCTTCATTCTCTATGTCTGATGCTGGCCTGCGCTGTTTCCCCATTGTCACATTTGTATTGTGGGTTTTTCTACGTGTTGTAGTGGTATTCATTGTCTATATGATGTAGGCAGCACACTCCTCTGGCTCCTCCCTTTCTGGATGGGCTGACTTGCCTCTAAGGGAGGGGAGTCCTCCGTGGATGAAGCCTCACACTGGGTCAAATCTTAGGCCCGAGCATGCAACAGAGAAGACAGTCCAGAGAGAAATGTTTGCTTCTGTGATATAGCGCCGTTCTTAGTGTGATTTTTCCTTCTTGTTGGAATGGAGTTCTTTCCTTAGAAAGAGTGCACGGCCGCGTAGCGAAGCGGAGCGGCCGTGCTCCTCTGAGCCTCTTTTTGCCCCACTCGCAAGAGTTTCACGCAAGAGGACAGTAGACAGACATAGACAGGTCACACTCACAGTCTTTCACAGCTGAGCCCCACTGGGCCGGTGTACTTTCGCGGATTTTCCCCGCCTGGTGTCACACACAGGGAGCCAGCTTTTGCAAAGGATAGCCGGTTTTTATGCTCTGAAGTCCCTCCCTGAAAATGGCGTCTGGGCGAGCGAGGTTTCTGGAGGCTCTTTTTGCCCCACTCGCAAGAGTTTCACGCAAGAGGACAGTAGACAGACATAGACAGGTCACACTCACAGTCTTTCACAGCTGAGCCCCACTGGGCCGGTGTACTTTCGCGGATTTTCCCCGCCTGGTGTCACACACAGGGAGCCAGCTTTTGCAAAGGATAGCCGGTTTTTTATGCTCTGAAGTCCCTCCCTGAAAATGGCGTCTGGGCGAGCGAGGTTTCTGGAGGCTCTTTTTGCCCCACTCGCAAGAGTTTCACGCAAGAGGACAGTAGACAGACATAGACAGGTCACACTCACAGTCTTTCACAGCTGAGCCCCACTGGGCCGGTGTACTTTCGCGGATTTTCCCCGCCTGGTGTCACACACAGGGAGCCAGCTTTTGCAAAGGATAGCCGGTTTTTATGCTCTGAAGTCCCTCCCTGAAAATGGCGTCTGGGCGAGCGAGGTTTCTGGAGGCTCTTTTTGCCCCACTCGCAAGAGTTTCACGCAAGAGGACAGTAGACAGACATAGACAGGTCACACTCACAGTCTTTCACAGCTGAGCCCCACTGGGCCGGTGTACTTTCGCGGATTTTCCCCGCCTGGTGTCACACACAGGGAGCCAGCTTTTGCAAAGGATAGCCGGTTTTTATGCTCTGAAGTCCCTCCCTGAAAATGGCGTCTGGGCGAGCGAGGTTTCTGGAGGCTCTTTTTGCCCCACTCGCAAGAGTTTCACGCAAGAGGACAGTAGACAGACATAGACAGGTCACACTCACAGTCTTTCACAGCTGAGCCCCACTGGGCCGGTGTACTTTCGCGGATTTTCCCCGCCTGGTGTCACACACAGGGAGCCAGCTTTTGCAAAGGATAGCCGGTTTTTATGCTCTGAAGTCCCTCCCTGAAAATGGCGTCTGGGCGAGCGAGGTTTCTGGAGGCTCTTTTTGCCCCACTCGCAAGAGTTTCACGCAAGAGGACAGTAGACAGACATAGACAGGTCACACTCACAGTCTTTCACAGCTGAGCCCCACTGGGCCGGTGTACTTTCGCGGATTTTCCCCGCCTGGTGTCACACACAGGGAGCCAGCTTTTGCAAAGGATAGCCGGCTTTTATGCTCTGAAGTCCCTCCCTGAAAATGGCGTCTGGGCAAGCGAGGTTTCTGGAGGCTCTTTTTGCCCCACTCGCAAGAGTTTCACGCAAGAGGACAGTAGACAGACATAGACAGGTCACACTCACAGTCTTTCACAGCTGAGCCCCACTGGGCCGGTGTACTTTCGCGGATTTTCCCCGCCTGGTGTCACACACAGGGAGCCAGCTTTTGCAAAGGATAGCCGGTTTTTATGCTCTGAAGTCCCTCCCTGAAAATGGCGTCTGGGCGAGCGAGGTTTCTGGAGGCTCTTTTTGCCCCACTCGCAAGAGTTTCACGCAAGAGGACAGTAGACAGACATAGACAGGTCACACTCACAGTCTTTCACAGCTGAGCCCCACTGGGCCGGTGTACTTTCGCGGATTTTCCCCGCCTGGTGTCACACACAGGGAGCCAGCTTTTGCAAAGGATAGCCGGCTTTTATGCTCTGAAGTCCCTCCCTGAAAATGGCGTCTGGGCAAGCGAGGTTTCTGGAGGCTCTTTTTGCCCCACTCGCAAGAGTTTCACGCAAGAGGACAGTAGACAGACATAGACAGGTCACACTCACAGTCTTTCACAGCTGAGCCCCACTGGGCCGGTGTACTTTCGCGGATTTTCCCCGCCTGGTGTCACACACAGGGAGCCAGCTTTTGCAAAGGATAGCCGGTTTTTATGCTCTGAAGTCCCTCCCTGAAAATGGCGTCTGGGCGAGCGAGGTTTCTGGAGGCTCTTTTTGCCCCACTCGCAAGAGTTTCACGCAAGAGGACAGTAGACAGACATAGACAGGTCACACTCACAGTCTTTCACAGCTGAGCCCCACTGGGCCGGTGTACTTTCGCGGATTTTCCCCGCCTGGTGTCACACACAGGGAGCCAGCTTTTGCAAAGGATAGCCGGCTTTTATGCTCTGAAGTCCCTCCCTGAAAATGGCGTCTGGGCAAGCGAGGTTTCTGGAGGCTCTTTTTGCCCCACTCGCAAGAGTTTCACGCAAGAGGACAGTAGACAGACATAGACAGGTCACACTCACAGTCTTTCACAGCTGAGCCCCACTGGGCCGGTGTACTTTCGCGGATTTTCCCCGCCTGGTGTCACACACAGGGAGCCATGAGTATAATATTCTAAAATAATAGAAATGAGGGGAAATGTAGGAGGGCAGCTATGACAATAAGGGTTGGAAATGATGAGTTTGGACAATAACTGGGTGTTGAAATTAGGTAAAATAATATGCATAATACAATTTCAGTATCAGTATTGCAAACTATTGTGCCCAAAAGGAAAAAAGGGGAGAATGTTTATTATAAAGGCAAACTGGGTGAGGAGTTAAAGAAAGAAAACTGATGAAACTGATGGTGGGAAATGAGCGTGGTGAAGAGATGGGCATTTGCACATTGTATGACTGAAACTCTATCATCATCAACTTTTAGTGTTTTTTGTTTGCTTGGTTTGGGGCCACATTTGGTACACTCAGATGTTACTCCTGACTCTGCACTCAGAAATTATTCCTGGCAGGCTCAGGGACAATATGGGATGCTAGAGATTAAATTGGTTCAGCCATATGTAAGGCAAAAGCTGTGGTATTGTTCCAGCATGATCAAAACATATTTAACTTTCTATCTCATGTTGACTCAATTTAAAAAATAATTCGTAATAACCTAAATTCAATGAAGTTAGGTTAGTGCATTATTAATGAAATAAAATCATGGCATAAACAATATCTCAATATAAAAGAAATTAAAACTAAGTATATTATAATGAGAAAAATTCTTATTACATCTTTTAAGATTTAATCATTCAGTAAATGCAAATTCACTTATACTTTGATTTGTCTGATTGCAAAATCAGAATGTGAGTAAGTCATGTCTTTGCATCTGTTTTAATGTTTGAGGTTTGCTTTACTAAATGAGAAAGTACATAATTTTATTTTATCCCTGAAAATTATTAGGAGTGACTCACAATGAATGCTGCATCATTACATATTAATCATAATTTTTCAAGTAGGCCTGCAGGCTGGGTCTTTATTGGATTCTCTTCCCTCACAATTCAAATTTATTGAGAATGTCAGCTTAGAATAAAAAATATATTAATGAATGATTGCTCATGTGCCTCATGGGTTGTTTGAGGTTTGGAGCACTTGGATTTAATTCACTATCTACACATCCATAGCTGAATATTCCTGACTATTTCTTTGGTTATGGAGTTTTCTATGACCTGCTTAGGCACTTCTATTTTTCATTAATTTAAGTAGTTTCCAAAATTTATGAGTAAAGAAAAGTCATTTATCTCGTATGTCTCTTTTGCCCTCAATAGAGTCCATTTCAGGCCAATAGGCTCATTTATACTCCAGCCAGCTGTCTAACCTGTATAGCCTATTTAAGCAACTGCTTTAATGCCTTTAGTCTACATCTAGAAGAGTCTGTGTTTGTATTTATAAAATAGTGCTTATTACTAGCTTTGAGTTTTAGTGTTAAGATATCCATTTCCTCCAAATATTTAGTTAATTATACAAGTTGCTAAGTATGCAAAGTCTAATCAAACTACCTGGACTCATCACCACCTAACTTAACAGGTATTTTCATTTCCTTCATTTCTCTTATTTCGGTCCATCACCCCAACCCCAGGTAAATATAAATAAGAGAGTATCATATTTCCTTCATTTGAAAAAGAATTCTATAAAAGAAGTAGCTGGATAAATAACAGAGAGGATAGAACATTTGCCATGTACATTGACTGATCCCAGATTCAGTCTCTAGTACCCCATTGGGTCAGTTGAGACTACGAGAACAATTCCTGACTTCAGAACCAAATCCTTAATAATACTGGATGTAAAATATAAACCAAAGAAAAAAGATAAAATAATGAATCTAAAACATTTAGATTACATAGATTAACTAACTTAATTATTAATTAGCTACTACTGCTACAATCTAAACTGTTAGAATTCTGCTATTATCAGTACCATTTACATCACTCCTACTGTAGTTGGACAAACATTTTACCTTGGCTATTGGCCTATGTTCCTTTCCCATAGTTCATAAATGCCTCAATTTGGTTCTGAGGATAAGTGTAGCTGGGGTTCTCTGAGCACATCTTTCTAGGCACGTCTATATTATATTTTCCCATTACCTCTCATAAACCCCATAACTGCCTATAACCTCTTAATTATGATAATTTCAGAAAGCTTATATTTGACAACTTATGGCTTGTAAGTTACATATCCAAATAAGGAAAAATTAATAAGCCTAAAAGTAAGCCTAAATTGCTTCCCAAATCATCCAGCATTAATTCTGTCATGGTCATTGACTCTTTAATCTTAAGAGGAAAGGATCATACTTCTTGATGGAAGATTGTCAGTATCTAATTTTTGAAATATATGCTGTGAAAAATCTGAATGAAGGCACATTCTAGAACTGAAAATCAAGCATACCCCAGCCAAGTCCAAACATAAATATGAACAACAACCCCTATTTTCCTTTGAAGATATTAATTTTTTATTCACACAGTACATTATTGAGGAGAAAAAAGGACAGTTTACCCCTTAAATTTTGGTTGCTCAATCTCACATTTCCTCAAGACATATAGTGTCTTGTTATGAATCATATAAATAAATACATATAATATACAAATAGATACATAATATTAATATAAATACATATAAATACACGTATAATATTTTATATGTGTGTATACATATATGACAAATGTATTACACATGCAGACAACTTTAAATTTTATTTTATTATTGCTTTTGTCGAGGTAACAAGTTTACAATGTTCAGATTCATGGTCTTTATGCACAGTTACCACACTTCACTACCACAAAATTGCTCAATACTCTCTTCCAATATCCTTGTCATTACTTCCAGTTTACCACTTCATTCTGTCCCACCCAGCTCCCCAGAACTTGACATTTTTATTTGTTTTAACTATCCAGGACTAATGATGTCTCATGATATGTTACTATCTATTCCCTTGTTTGGTTTCTTTGTGTACCACAGATGAGTGAGTTTATCTGGCTCTGTGCTCAAGGGTCATTCCTAGCTGTGTTTTGGGGACCATATGAGAAGTCGGGATTGAACCTGGATTGGCCACATGCAAGGCAAATGCTCTATTCACTGTTCTATTGCTTCAACCTCACTTTATTTTGCTGTTTATAAATTATATCCTTAATGTACCTACATTTTCATTAAATGTACCTCAATAATAATAATAGGTCTTAAGTTTTTAATTTCTGTAACTCCATTTTAGTACTTATCTAGTATATTCATCTAAAATTTTCATAAAATCACTACTAACTTCTAAAATATATTCTTATTTTTTATTATAGATTATCTCAGTCAGTATATTTGGATTTTTGTAAGAACCATCTACTCTCATTATAAGTATTGATTTTTGTTTCATCCACCTTAAGATTTTTCTAATTATTTGTATTGTCAACGACTGATAGTGTTATCTATTTTTTTTTCACTTAAAATGTTTTTTTTGTTTTTTGGGTCACACCTGGCAGAGCTCAGCAGTTACTCCTGACTCTACACTCAGAAACTGCTCCTGGCAGCCTCAGGGGACCATATGGAATGGCAGGATTCGAACCACCATTCTTCTGCATGCAAGGCAAACGCTCTACCTCCATGCTATCTCTCCGGCCCTTTTTCACTTAAATGTCAAGCTATTTGTCACCATTAAACAGTATTCAAGATTATTCCCTATCAAATTATTTTATTTATTCACATATCCACTGACACTAACAGTACTAACAAAGCATGCACACACATAGTACTTATAATGTAATGCTATATTTTTAGTTACTAAAATGTTCCATAGGAACTGTAATTATGTTGCATTTGTATAGATCCTGGATGAATTTAATTATAACTTCTAATGTGGCTTTGATATGTTGAGCAAGATTTGTTAATTTTGAAGATTGTGTTCTACTTCATATTTTAAATGTGTTTACTTCCAATTAGGTAAAACTTCTGAAAGAATCTGGGTTATGCCCATATGAATGGGTAATTTTAAAATCTCCTCAAAATCAACTAAAAGAAATATTTTACCAGTGAAAGAAGTAACTTGGTCTAAAAACAAATATATACAAGGAAAGATGTATAATTTTGAGAAGTGGATATTAGTTGATTTTCTGAAAGAACTAACAACTTTATTCAGAATATTCAGATATTTCAAGATGAAGAGTTACATCTCACTTTATGTTTTGCATAGTGACCTTCTTTATGTTCAACAGTAAATGAATAAAGGTAAGTTTTTATTCTTTGGTTCTGGAAAGAAAAGTAAGAAAGCATTCAGGGAATGATGAGGCATGATGTATCCTCAGAACAGTTGCAGAGAATTGGTTGTCTGGTAGCAATCAGCATTGATTCTTAGATTGGATATTAGTTGCTTTAAGCAACTAAAATCACTCCCTTTCTTCATCTTCATCTTTACCTCAGCCTCCAGTTTACAACTAATTTAGAGTGAATGTTGGCATGTTTCTATAAAGTTAGGCATGATTTTATGAATATTACTTTGAGATGTACCAATGTGGTGAGTCTAAAATGCTCTTTCCAGAATTTCTTTCCTCTGTAATTCTCTGATTATACTGGGCCATCAATATATTTCACAAATTTTAAAGCTGGAAATGGAATAATACCATACATATATGCTCTTAAAAAGTGGAAAAATATTTTATTCTCTTACAAAACTTATCTTCTGCTTTACATTTATTCCCTACTTTTCATCCACTTTGCCTCCATCATTTCTAACAAACTACTTAGCAATAAACTTGAATTTCAGCACTAATTATAAAAGACTATTATTTCATTAATTGTCACTGAATTGTTACTTTCAAGTAACTATAATTCTTGTTTTTTAAATAATAACTTTATTTAAGCACCATGATTATGAGCATGCTTGTAGTTGGGTTTCAGTCATAGAAAGAACACCCTTCCTTCATCAGTAAAACATTCCCACAACAAATGCACCCCATCTTCATCTTCCCCCATCCCCTGTATTAGAGACAGGCGTTCTACTTCGATTTCTTTTCATCTGTTTTAACTCTGGCAGTTGTGGTGTTCTTTAGTCTTATTTTTCACAAAATAGGAAACAGGTCACATTAAGAATAGTGAGTTCTTGGGGGTCGGAGAGATAGCATGGAGGTAGCGTGTTTGCCTTGCATGCAGAAGGTTGGTGGTTCAAATCCCGGCATCCCTGAGCCTGCCAGAAGCGATTTCTGAGCATAGATCCAGGAGTAACCTTTGAGCGCTGCCGGGTGTGACCCAAAAACAAACAAACAAAAAAGAATAGTGAATTCTTAAGTGATGGAAAAAATATAGTATTTGGATACTGATATGGTGAGAAAGGTGGTAAAGGGGTGTTGCTATCATTGGGAAACTATTCAGGTTTCCTTTAGAAATGGAAGAACTAACAGAAGACTCATTTATTCTCTTAGTACTCTCTTGAATGGTAAAATACAATCCAAGATGATAGGAAGTTAGTTAAGCTCATGTGGGCTCACCTAGAAGCCAAATATTCATGCACATACAATTCATCCAATTAAAACATTTACCCAAAATACACACACACACACACGCGTAGACTTGAAAAGGCTATAACTGCAATTGGGTTTCTAAAGTCCCCAAACATTTTGGTGGAAAATATCAGATTTTTCACAGGCTCAACTCATTGCCCTGAAACTTGTATTTTTTCCACATATAAGAAATTTAATATCTTAGCCTGAATTTATTAATTTATAAAGATTAGAGAGCATTCTGCTTATTTATTATTGAAAAGATAGAAAATTAGGTAGAAAAATCTCCTGAACCATACTTCAGACATTCTATGTCCAACTTTAAAATTATGATGAGCTTATCAAAGATTCTGTTTGCCATTGTATGTACTTAGGACACCAGAAAATGCCTAGAAGTTTCTGAGTTCTGAAAATAAGAATATACATCATGAAGTGACAGGAAATAAGTCATATTTACCTTGTGCCATAGATGTATGTTTAATATTTTCTCCCATTTATGCTAGTCTGCTTCTTTGATACGTTGAGAAAATTTTTGATATTTCCTGAAGGAACAATTTTCTTTATATTATTTTAGTAAAGATTAATCAAAACATCTATCTTGGATGATAGATCTATTTTAACTCATGGCTTACTTTATTTTCAAGAGTCATTTAGTAATATTTTCTTGTGAATAAAGCAATACTGGTAAGCTATGAATTATTGGAGTAAGAATCAGATACGATTAAATTTGAATAGCTTAATGTTTCTACCTATTTTATTTTATTTTGGTTTGGAGATTATATCTAGTGATATTTAGGACCTACTTGTAGTTCAGAGTCAGAGTTATTTCTGGAAATGTTCAGGATGCCTGAATATGATGCCAGGTATAAAACCTAAGTCCTCTTTTTGTGCAGTTCAGTCCTGAGATATATATTTAATATGCTTTGGCAAGCAAATATCCATCACTTGAAGATTATAGAGAAAAGAAGTTTTAACATTTTTACATTATTTAAAATCTTAGGACAAAAATCAGAAAGAAAACAGGTATATTGTTTAATGTCTCTAATACAGTTTTGCCTTGTAAAATTGCTTCTTATTTCAAAACAGTTGTTTCATTTGGTAAATCAGGAAACCACTTGATGGATAACTAAGCTTGCTGGACATGTTTGCTATAGCTCTCAATTTAGTATTACTGGAGCCTAGTGAGATAGTGTGGATTCATCATTCATTCATTTATTCTTTTACTCTTGAGGACAGTTTGAGTGATATTAATCTTTACTTCAATTCTTCCCAACATTATGTGTGACATTGGTGCCTGAAATTTAGTTTTATAATCTCCTCCAATGATTTTCATTTTCATTAGGTCTCAACAACATATTTCTCAACAATACCAGAGTCTTAAATTAACCAATCTCTAAATTCTTATTTTCTGTTAAAAGAAGAATTTTTTCATTAGTTCCTGATTCCTGTCTACTTAATACCTATCCTCCAAGACTCTGTTGTTTTATCACCAATTATATTTCTTAACCAAATTTATTCATCCATGTTTTAAAACTACAAATGTATATCTCACTAAATTATTTTCTTACCTACCAAGGTGCTATAGAATACCACTGAGAAATGAACAGTGTCATCTTTCTTGCCACTGAACACAAATACTCTGTGATATTGAACAACTTATTCTATGTGTCAATGTTATATTCCAACTATTTATAAGCACCATAGTAAAGTAGGTTTTCCTGAAATAATTGCACCAATTGAGCAAAATAAATATAATACATAAAAATAAACTAGCCAGCCTTTCCAACACCAGTGTCTAAAATAATGCTCAGTACTTTAAGAAACATAATGAATGTTTCAGAAGTGAAAAATCTTTACTGCATTCTAAAACACCACAAACCAGATCCAAAGATTAGATATAACTATTTCTTTTTTTTTTATTTGGGCCACACCCGGCGGTGCTCAGGGGTTACTCCTGGCTGTCTGCTCAGAAATAGCTCCTGGCAGGCACGGGGGACCATATGGGACACCGGGATTCGAACCAACCACCTTTGGTCCTGGATCGGCTGCTTGCAAGGCAAACACCGCTGTGCTCTCTCCGGGCCCCAGATATAACTTTCAACCACTTCAATATGATAGTATTCCTTCCACTCTGAATTCACTCCTGAAAACACTCTTATGACAGTTTTATATTGTCCAACTTTTAAAACTCTTATATATCTTTTGATTGTTTGCCTTTTTTACATCACTTGTACACAGATCCTGCCTCAGGCTCTGCTATTTGCAGACCTGGAGCACCACAACATATTTTAAATGGCCTCCATCTATGATGGATGACTAGCACCCTAGCTTATTAAATGGCCTTCCAGCTTCTAACTGGGGTTTCTTCACTTATTCTGGATAAAATTTTTATCATCACATTCAAGGTCACCCACATGTAACCCATAACCTAAGCTTCAACTAAAGCATCTTCTTTCTTCCCAATTTGGCCTGCCCTGTAGCAATGGCAAAGCTATTTCCCAAGTTTATAATGGCCTATTATGGTATCATAATTTATGCAAATTATTGCCAGAACTTTTCTCTCTTAGCTTTTGTAGTTCAAAACTTTATACTCTTCTTTTAAATAGTATTTTAAAATATTAATTACCATTTTCTTTATTATGCCCTCTTGCAGGCAAGCCTCTTTGCCTTTATCTCTAATAGTATTTTTTTTATAGAGTGACTACCTATATACTCGAATATAAGCTGACCTGAATATAAGCCGACCCCCTAATTTTACCCTAAAAACTGGGAAATCTTATTGGCTCAAGTATATGCCAAGGTGGAAAAATGCACCAGCCACTGGTAAATTTCAAAAATAAAAATATATACCTGAAACAATTACAAGAATTGAGGAATCAGTAGGTTAAATGCTTTTCAATATTTATTGCTAATGAAAACCTGTAAACTAGCAACAATAACTTTAAAACTTTAAAGTTCAGAAAACCATAGCTTAAAAGGTAATAAAGCTAAATCACAAAGGTTAAAATCCTTCAAAACTGGATTCCTCATAATCATCTGTATGTCCAAACAGAACTTCAGCTGTATCTGATATGAGGTTATCAGCATAGACATTTTCATCATCACTGTGTTAGCAGATATCATCATCACTGCTGTGGGTCTCTTACAAAATGCAGAATACAGTGGGTTAAATAGTTCAGTGGCATATAGTTCAGTTAAGCCACCTACCTCTTCAGCTCACTTGTGGACTGAGCTGAAGCACTGCCCCCTCCATCAGATGGCAGAAGACAACTGGAGACTATGTGCATTTGAATCTGTGGAATGACTGAGTATAAGCCTATATATATATATATGTATATATATGTATGTATATATATGTATATATATGTATGTATAAATAAATATATACTCAAGAAATATATACTTGATTATATACAGTGTGTGTTACTTGATGTAATTATCATTGTAGTGATGATCTATTTCTGGTTGTTTGTTTGTTTGGGGGCCACTACCAGAGGCACTCAGAACTAGCATTCCTAACTCTGTGCTTAGAAATTATTCCTGGCAGGCTCGGGGAACATATGGGATACCAGGTATCAAACCCAGGTATGTTTTGGGTCGGCAGCATGCAAGGCAAATGTCCTACTGCTATGCTATCACTTTAGCTCCTGTAGTGGTGATCTTAAAGCCAATTTATTATACTAAAGGAATTTTTTTATTTCTTTGATATTTATATCTATGTTAAATTAAGAAATCACTCTTGAAATGCCCATTACATACTAAACATGACCTTTCCGGAAATCAGTGATTCCTGGGGTTCTGGCCTCTTTATCGCAGACAAGTAATGTAGTATTTTAGGAGTAATTTTATCTCTTAGTTATCTGCCTTTCACATTGTACATTATACAAACAAAATCTCATACATGAATACCACCCCAAAATGGAATACTGTATGTGTGACATGTTATCAATGTTCACTTTCCAGACTTATTTGAGAACATAAAATAACAGGGGCCAGAACAGTGGCTCAGTGGTAAGACATTTGCCCTGCATGCATCTGACCTAGGATGGACCACAGTTCAATCCTCTGGTGTCCCATATGGTCCCCCAAGCCAGGAGTGATTTCTGAGTGTACAGCCAGGAGTAACCCCTGATGTCACCAGGTGTGGCCCCAAATAAAAAAATATTGGGTGCTTTTGTATTATGGAGATGAACAGTCAAAGTACATTTATGAAAGAGCAGATGTGTTGTAGGGCGATGTTGACTGTTCATATTTTCTTGTTGAGGAGTTAATCAAATAATCTGAAAATTCAGCACTGATAAGCACACAGTACTACAAGCTCAATACCTTCACTTACCTTTTTACTGCAGTTTGTGAATAACTCTATGAAGATAAATGTCATGTGTCCATGTCCCTGGGCGGCAGTGCTCTAAGAAGCAAAATTAGTAACTTTCTTATTGCCCTCTGACCTCAATTCACACTACTTGGGATAACATTGTAGATAGTCCTTGAATTTGTAGCTTCTGCTAAATTCTCTAATTATTAAAATAGAATGTGACACAATCTATTCTTCTTTTAGCATTGTCTGACCTATATACTATAAATGTCTTCTGGATATTGCCTGCAGTACTCTTCTGCTATCTTCAGACTGATAATTAAAACATTAAAAATAAGGTGTAACACTTGAGTAAGGTGTTTGATTGATTCTGACATGGCTCCTGGGGCCATTTGGCCCCCCATGGGCCCATATGCTTGGGGTGGTCCCCCAAGCATCCCTAGAAATCAAATATTAGAACTGAATCAAAACTAGATGTGACTTCCTAGTAAAAACAATATTATAGATAGCAAAAATGGAGATATAATAAAAAAATATTGGGTGCTTTTGTATTATGGAGATGAACAGTCAAAGTACATTTATGAAAGAGCAGATGTGTTGTAGGGCGATGTTGACTGTTCATATTTTCTTGTTGAGGAGTTAATCAAATAATCTGAAAATTCAGCACTGATAAGCACACAGTACTACAAGCTCAATACCTTCACTTACCTTTTTACTGCAGTTTGTGAATAACTCTATGAAGATAAATGTCATGTGTCCATGTCCCTGGGCGGCAGTGCTCTAAGAAGCAAAATTAGTAACTTTCTTATTGCCCTCTGACCTCAATTCACACTACTTGGGATAACATTGTAGATAGTCCTTGAATTTGTAGCTTCTGCTAAATTCTCTAATTATTAAAATAGAATGTGACACAATCTATTCTTCTTTTAGCATTGTCTGACCTATATACTATAAATGTCTTCTGGATATTGCCTGCAGTACTCTTCTGCTATCTTCAGACTGATAATTAAAACATTAAAAATAAGGTGTAACACTTGAGTAAGGTGTTTGATTGATTCTGACATGGCTCCTGGGGCCATTTGGCCCCCCATGGGCCCATATGCTTGGGGTGGTCCCCCAAGCATCCCTAGAAATCAAATATTAGAACTGAATCAAAACTAGATGTGACTTCCTAGTAAAAACAATATTATAGATAGCAAAAATGGAGATATCGCTCAGCAGTAGTGCCCTTGTCTGCTTATATTCAACCCTAGTCAATCCCCATTAGCAAATATATGGGTAAATTAAAAAAATTAAAACATACTTCAAATAAATGACCATGAAACATAATATAAAAGAAAGCATGAAATATAATTTATATTGTGATGAAATAAAATTTATAATTGTTATTTAAATGTGTTCAGTAAAAATATGAATTTAATTATTTTCAGTAACCGTACTTCTTTTTGACTCCTTCATTCCATTTTTATATCAAAAATATTACCTGAAAATGTAGTAAATTATACCAATATCAAATTATTATTCTAAAAATTTTGAGATGTTTTAAGAGTTTTTCTGGGCTGGAGTGGTAGCGCAGTGGTAGGACATTTGCCTTGCACACAGCTGACCCACGACAGACCTTGGTTTGATCCCCTGCATCTCATATCGTCCCCTAGCCAGGAGTAGTTTATGAGAGCATAGCCAAGAGTAACCCCTGAGCATCATAGGGTGTGGCCAAAACAAAATAAGAGTTTTTTCTAATATGAATAGATATTTTAGTTTTGTTAATATAATACATGTCTATGTATTATTTTGTGTCATGGGTTGCTCAAGATAGTTTGTTGATCTTGGCTGGATTCTTGGATTTTTCTGAGGTCATTATTAGACAATTTGGGTAGATTGGACTTATCCAGTTATGTACATGGGTTGTACTCAGAAACCACTCCAACAAAAGCAGAAGAAATCCCCGATTCAGCCGAGGCTGTCAGAAGCCCTGAGATAAAGAGATGTAAGTGGCTCTCACCCAAAGGATAAATTTAAGCTGAGAGGTAAATCCCCTTTTCTATTAAGGAAATCCAGGCTTCTCCTCCCCAGAGACACAAAAGCATATGGTCCATGAGCCAGAAGCGATTTCTGAGTGCAAAGCCAAGAATTACCTCTGAGCATCACCAGGTGTGGCCCAAACCAAAAAAAAATTAATTTTTAAATCTCATCTAATTTTAAAATATGTTTCTCTGATTCAAGATGTGGAGCATCCTTTTATTTGCATATACTTGCATTTCCTCTTTTAGCAACCATACAGTTAATTTAATTGCATATTCTAGTTCAGCTTGAAATCTGAACTTGAGATACAGTTTGGGGTAAAAATAGTCTAGAGATGCTGGATAGTATGAAAATCCAATTGGATATTTTATGCCATGGATTATCTCTCATGATATGTAAAAATGTCATAAGGGAAAAAGTAAATGATATCTAATGTTTTTCTGCATAGTATGTTCCATGGGCATGCATTGTGTTGGGAGTTGAAATAAGGAAAAATATATTAATGACATTGTCCTTAAGGACCTCAGAACTGGAGTTATTTAACCAGTTTATCAATTTAGAAAACCATTAAAGGCAAAGCTTTGTGTTCTACTATAATTTCTAAAATGGAAGAGTAGGTCTGGAGAGATTGCTCAATAAACCAAATACATGCTAGACATTGAGAAAGATTGGCTTTGATCCTCAACACTACATGGTCCCTACAGCTCTGAAACAAAAAAAAGTTTTATGAGATGAACTTAGATAAAATAACTAAAAAAACCATCCTGAAAAATGATCAATTTGATTTGAATCTCAAGTAAAATTGTATAAAATTTCAGGGAGTAGAGATGAGCTTATTACATTAGCAGGAGCAGAGAGGTAGAATGAGTAGAGCACTTTGAGAAATAGCAAGAAAAAGTTTAAAGATTGAAAAAGGTAGAGGAATACTACCCAGCCAGAAGAAAAAAAATGAACTCCTGCGATTTAATACTCTGTAGAGAGTATCCCAGTGAATGAAATCCATCAGAGGGAAAGGAAAATATTCAGAATGATCTTGCTCATATGTGGGATAAAAAAATCTTTCTAGGGAAATATAAAATGTTTAAAGGCAATATAAGTGAAGAATAGGAGACCTGATTTTCAGTAGGAAGTTGACTATTGGAAAACGAGTGGGCTAATAAGTTATGAAAGGGCACACTAGGATAATCACAGAGAGCAATGCACTTACCCCAGAGGCAGGTTGGGGGTGGGTGAGAAGAAGGAACACTGAAGATATTGGTAGAGGGTAGTGGACACTGCTGAAGAATTTGGGTTTGAATATTGTACTACTGAAACTCAATCACAAATATCTTTGTAACTTTTTAATTCAGGTTATTTAATAAAAATAAATGTTAAAAAAAAAGAAAAGAAAACTTCACTGGAAAGTTTATCCAACAGTGTAATAGTACTGAAGACAGAATCAGTGAGCTGGAAGATGAAATTCATAAGAACTCTATACAATAGAAGAGGCTGAAAAATAACCTTATTAAATGATCAGACAATGCAAACAATTCTCAAAGAATGTGAACACATAAACATAGAAATATGAGGAACCTAAGTAGAAATCATAAGAATCACTGGAGTCCCAGAGGCATAGAAGAAAAATGAACAGTCAAGGACATATTATAAAAAAAAATAAACTTCCAGAGCTAAAGAGTATAAGCAACCAAATATTATGAGCCAAAAGAATAATGGGTAAAAAATACCCAAAGAAAAATACCTCAGGACACATCCTAATCACAATAATATATCCCACAGATAGGGATGGAATACAGAAGGCAGCAAGATCTAAAAGGAAAATTATGTAAAAGAAGCATCCTTAAGGTTTACAGAAGATTTGTCAAAAGCAACCCTCAAGGCTTGAAGACTGTAGAGGGATTTAAGTTACAAAACTCAGTGAAATGAATACTTTGCCAAGAATAGTTCACCCAGCCAGACTTACATTACAATTAGAAGAAAAGATATGTAGCTTCATAGACAACAGATGAGAAATTTTTACAGACACAAAACCAAACTTAAAAGGACTGAAAGTTCTACTTTATGGCAAAGCAAACCCAACAAACATGCCAAACTCTTGCAAAAAGATAACACTAAATACCATGATAATCATCTCTTTCAATGTCAATAGACTAGATACACCAGTTAAAAACACGAAGTGGCAAAATGGATCAAAATGTTGATCCCAATGATTTGCTGCCTCCAAGAAATACATTTGAAATGTCAGAGCAAACAGAATCAAATTCAAAGGTTGGAGAACAATCATTCAGGTGAATAACTCCTTAAAAAAGGCTGCAGTAGTGATAGTTATATCAGATGACAGTTTTTAGACTTAAAAAGCCAATAAGGGGGCAAATATGGACATTTCTTGATATTCAAGAAAAGCATACTCATAAACATGCATCCAGTGAGGTACCAGAAAAATTATTGAAAACAATTGCTGACAGATATGAAGAAAGACATCAATAGCAGCACAATAAGAGTGCGAGGTTTCAACATTGCCCTGTCATTCCTAAATAAGTAAACTAGGCTAAAACCCAACAAGAATGTACTAGCCCTAAAGGAAGAAATGGAAGAGAATGGCTTAATATGTACATATATGTACAAACATATGTGTGTATATATGTGTGTATATACATATATAGGGAACTCCATACCCATAAAAAAGATATGCATTCTTCTCCAGTGTGCATTGGTTATTCATAAAGATAGACATGTGCTGGGCCATAAAACATACCTCCATAAAATCAAGAGGATAGAAACTGTAAGAACTATCTTCTTAAATAATCATACACTGAATTTACAGGTGAATCACAGACACAGAGGAAAAAAATAATCATTGGAAACTAAACAACTTAATACTGAATAATGAGTAGATCAGAAACAAAACAAAATAAATGTTTCAAAAGAAAGCATTGGGTAGTTGGCGAGGTGGTGCTAGAGGTAAGGTGTCTGCCTTGCAAGCACTAGCCAAGGAAGGACCGCGGTTGGATCCCCCGGTGTCCCATATGGTCCTCCCAAGCCAGGGGCAATTTCTGAGCACTTAGCCAAAAGTAACCCCTGAGCATCAAGTGGGGGTGGCCTGAAAAAACAAAAAAAAAGAAAAGAAAAGAAAAGAAAGAAAGAAAGCATTGATACTGAACCTAAAGAATCAAATTCTTATAAAAGCATAATATGATGCTTCAGGGTTTCAGAAACAACAGATTGGAATCTTAGCTATAATTAGTAGGGTATAGCGTCAAGATATGAGCACTACTATGAAATTACCTATGGCCCCTAGGACCTGTAATGCACTTTTCAGCAGAAATTTGACTGCAACCATTATCTTTCTAGAAATAAATCAAATTCCCAAAGTATAACTGACTTTAAGATTAAACTCAGAAGCTGATAGCCAGCATGAACATTGGATCTTCTATTAAAAAAATTAAAATAACATTCAACTTTCTTCCCAAAATTTCTGTTCTCTGCTGGTATATATAAGAAATATTGGCCCATTACTAATTGGACTCTTAGCTCTGAAATAATAGGTAAAATTAGATTCAAGAAAAATTTCTGTTGCAGGTTATCTGAAACTTTTAAATAAATATTCTTAATAACTTTTACTGATTTCCTACATTTAGAGGGAAAAAACTCTAAGCATGGATATTATATTTTTAAAAATAGATTTCTATACAATCAAAATGTGTTCAATTCCTAGATTATCTAATTATATTATTATATAAAAATAATATTTTTATATATTGTGCCTATTGTTTAGATTTCATGATGCAAAATACTGAAGATGAGTTTAAAATATCATCTAGTTGTAGAATTAATATTCAAAGCATGTTTTTAAATCAGCAACTTGGGAATTTGGTAGAAATGTAGATATTAAGTTACAACCTGAGATTTACTACAATAAACCCATCAGATTTCTAACTCTGTCCTATGTCCAGAAAATCAGTCACAAAGAATGAGGCCTATGAGCACTGTGACATGTCAAGTTTGCAAGTTGACGTAGACAACTCCAAATAAGGAAATAGCCTGGCTATTTGGTGAACACAAAGAATCTTAGAAATTCATATGACCTAAGTGAATACATCGTAATTTAAAAGATAAATAGTTTAAAAGATGAAATAGTTTAGCAAGTATTTTAAAACATATATAAATTAAAATCTTATTACCTGTTTAAAAAATATAAGGCATAAGAAATACCTTCCGAGGAAATCATAATTAAAATAAATAAATCTAAATTTTTAATAAATATCTAAGAACAGGATATTTAGTTCTAAAATTTCTGCATACTTATAAAATCCCTAGTGACAAATTTTTGAAATTGTGAATCAATGATATTTCATTGGTCAAATGATTAACTTAGAATACGTTGTATTTATAAAATTTATACTCAAATGTGATTGTGTTCACTAAATAGTCACTTGATATGTCTACCATCAATTAAGATTCCATTAAGAAAATAAGGAGGGGCCTGAGAGATAGCATGGAGATAAGGTGTTTGCCTTGCATGCAGAAGGACTGTAGTTCAAATACTGGCATCCCATATGGTCCCCCAGTCTGCCAGGAGTGATTTCTGAACATAGAGTCAGGTGTAACCCCTGCACACTGCCAGGTGTGACGAAGGAAGGAAGGAAGGAAGGAAGGAAGGAAGGAAGGAAGGAAGGAAGGAAGGAAGGAAGGAAGGAAGGAAGGAAGGAAGGAAGGAAGGAAGGAAGGAAGGAAGAAAAGAAGGAATCTAGGGAGATCTATACAATTTGGGTCTGAATTTTTTTCTACAAACAGAGTGAATAAATAAAATATAATATACTCTGTCTTTAAGTTCAGATGTGAGGCTCAGAGTAGCAGCACCTTTAAATATAGCTCTGATTTTCTGCCCTCTCTTGCAATACTTCTCTTTCTGTTACAGCCCTTTTGAAATCAGGCCAATGAAGAACATCACATAACCTATGATGACCTTGCCACCTAAGTTGCTTTGATAACAGGACACAATATTAATGGTAAATTTAAGTCAGCCTGATGTCATGCTTCCTCTGTAGGTCTGAAATGTGCACAGTAAGCTGTCTCTTAAAGCATACAAGATTGTACTAGAGAGGGAAGACTTTATCCACATTGGCATGTTCAGAATTGATTGACTCTAGTCTTCACCTTATAGAATATTGCAATTGGTGTTTCAGCTACAGTCCCCAAATTCTGCTTTCCAAATATAGATTTGACAGCATAACAGTAACATCAAACAATAATTCACTGGATGGTATTTCACACTTGCCATCCACACTTACCATTATACAATTGCCTTTCTACACCTGCCATTCTACACTTCACACTTGATATTCCACACTTACAACTTCAAATTTGGTATAAAAAATTCATGTGGCTCTTTGTTATGCATGGAGAAATTTATTTATAATGATTTGTATTTGTCAAAGTCTCCTCTCACAAGAGAGCAAGTTAGTTACAAGAGCTTGAGTACTTAGAGAGAAAATAGTATAAATCTTTATAAATCAACTAACCAACTTGTTTTATTAATATTAAATTAAAATTTATTATAATTTTATTAACTATTTTTTGGTTTTGGAGGGATCACACCCATCAGCACTCAGGGCTTACTCCTGGATCTATGCTCAAAAATCTCTCCTGGCAGGTTCAGGGAACTATATGGGATGCAGGAATTCAAACCACCATCCTTCTGCATGCAAGGCAAACACCTTACCTCCATACTACTCTTCGGCCCTTTTATTAACTAATTTTTGATCAGTAATTATTGAATTTCTATTAAAATCTAAGGTCTTAACATTCACTTGGTTCTAAACATTTATATAAAAATTGCTATCTAATATTTTTCTCCAGAATATTATAAGTAAATTATATTATAAGTAAAATAAATCTCCTAACATAAGATTTTGTCTTGTAGCACTTTCAACATTACCACATAAATATGCATCAGTCCTTAAGAAAAATAAAATAATTAAAGATTATTGGCCAGCATTGAATTTAGTGATCTTGATTTGTGCCTATAAATGAATTCTGGAAATAGAATGAAAGTCCTTCATACTGCTATATTCTTCAAGGTAAAAAAAAAATTTTTCTTAAACACTGGACTGCATGAATTTTCTTGAATACTATTATAAAATACATATTATCAAAATAACTTGGTTTTGCTAGCTTGATTAGTTTTTAACTAAAAGACCCACCCTCCCAATGAGTACGCACTTTTATTTTGATTTGGTTCTCTAATGGAATTTCTTCCATTAGAGTCCATCAACTTCAACTCCATAACCTCCATATTGAAATAGGAGACCTGAGCATAATGAAAGCTATAACCAGGATTTTGCATAAAACTCCAAGAAAAAAAATCAAAATTTCTTTTCTATACATTGTTAGGGGTCAGACTCAAGCTACTTTTTTTTCTTTTTCTTTTAATAATATTTTTTAAACACCTTGATTACAAACATGATTGTGGTTGGGTTTCTGTCATGTAAAGAACACCCCCCATAACCTGTGCAACATTCCCATCGCCAATGTCCCAAATCTCCCTCCTCTTCACCCTACCCCCGCCTGTACTCTAGACAGGCTTTCTAAACCACTCATTCATTCACATTTTTAGGATAGTTCTCAGTGTAGTTATTTCTTTAACTATACTCATTACTCTTTGTGGTGAGCTTCATGTGGTGAGCTGGAACTCCAGCCCTCCTCTCTTTTGTCTCTGAAAATTATTGGAAGAATGTCTTTCATTTTTCTTAAAACCTATAGATGAGTGAGACCATTTTGTATCTCATGGTATCTTATTGAGAATTTATCCAAAAAAAAAATTAAATAAGAAAAGGTGATTCCATCTTAGGTAGTTGTGACTGATGCTAAATTTAGGCTACTTGATACTTTACAAATTAATACAATCTTTGTTTGGTTGTTTAAACTTTTAAACTAAGTTTTCTGCTAAAACCAAAAGAAATATAGCCAATATAGTAACTCTAACCAAAATTCACCAATACATTTTTAGAAATTTTCTTTTACAGAAATTTGTTCAAAGAAGACTCTTCTAAAAATGTTGATGTGGGAAGAATCAAAGTTTTCATGAGCTGGATTTTTTCTATTTCTTGACATGATTTTAATATTTATAAATATTTTCTAGTGTAGACTTGACATAAAGGAAATGATTTACTTTCTACTGGGAAAAAAGCCAGCAAAAATTTAGTTTTCTACTATGGCTAGTCTGGACATTTCTCAATGACTTGATGTCAAGTAGGGGGTAGAGATATATGATTTAGTGATAACATTAAAATATCCATCAACTTCCTGAACTCTGTTCATAAGTCAAATGCATAGTTACATTTTTGCCTAAAATACTATATTATAGGAAAATTTTTTATGTTCCCTCCACATAAGACAGAAGACAGAAGTCTGATAAGCTATCAGATATTATTCTATGCTCTTCATCTTCCAACTTCAATGTGTATCAGTATCACCTTATTAAATCCCCAGCTTTATGACTATGTTTTTAAATATCCAATCTTGTTTATACTAATAATTCCAGGTAATTCTGGTGATTCTGCTGCCTATGGGTTTGAGAAGAATCATTGTAGAAAAATTCCGTTCAGGTCACAGGTATGATTGTAAAAACATCACTTAATAGGCAAAATGCATTTTATGAAAGTTCTTCAATAGAATTGACTGTGAATAAAGATTAAGTTTATCATTTCCTCACACACACTGAAGCCTTTTGGAGTATAAAAATGCAATTCTATGCCATAAAGTTAGAAACCCCCTCCCTATATGAATCCTCTTCCCTAAGAAACGTATGCCATGGATTTATCTTCTGTCTTTTGGAGGCTTAACTGGATTTACAATGGCAAAAACAAGTCAACAGTTGTGGAACAAAAGCTTTTCTAAACACTCGAACAGACAACTCAAATTAGGAAATTTTCCAACTGGATAATTAGTTAAGATAAATAAATGCTTTTTATTTAACACAAGAATGATCATATTAAGTTTCCAGCTAATCAATTTATTAGATCATCTGTCTAAAGAAAATAGCTGAGTTACTGTGGAACAGGTCAACAAAGGACTAGGAGGAGGATATTATACAGAGATAAGGCCTATTGTGTATTGTTTCAGAACCTGTAGGAATAGATGTTACATCAACTGTCTTGTCTTCCTGAAATCTATCTGAGATTCTGTTTCCCTAACAAATTCTATGGAGTTGCTAGACCTCAGAGGAATATATTTTAGCCACCAGAATTTTTTTATCTGAGCTAGTCAAGGTTGTTTACTTTAAGATTATATTGTGTAATGGAAGGAACACTTCTAAAATTCATTTGGAACAATAAACACCCTCGAATAACTAAAGCACTCCTTGGGAAAAGAAATATTGGAGGCGGGGCCGGAGAGATAACACATTGATGTTTGCCTTGCAGGCACCCGACCCAGGACTAAGGTGGTTGGTTCAAATCCCGGCTTCCCATATGGTCCCCCATGCCTGCCAGGAACTATTTCTGAGAAAATAGACAAGAGTAACCCCTGAGCGCCACTGGGTGTGGTCACAAACAAAAACAAAACAAAAACAAACAAACAAACAAAAAGAAATCATCTTGGCTTGCCCGATGGCAGTGGTTTATCAGAACTTATTAATGTTAGTATCACAAAAGTTGGTATAACCTTCCCACTGCTCAATTTGACTGGCTTAGGAAAAAAAAGAAATATGGGAGGCATTACTTTCTACAACTTTAAACTGTATTACAAAGAAATAGTTATCAAAACAGCATGGTATTGGAATAAAGACAGACCCTCAGATATGTGGAATAGGCTTGAGTACTTAGAGAATGTTCCCAGACATACAATCACCTAATTTTTGATAAAGGAGCAAGAAATCTTAAATGGAGCAAGGAAAGCCTCTTCAACAGGTCGTTTTGGCACAACTGGTTAGACACTTGCAAAAAAGCGAACTCAAACCCCCAGCTTACACAATGTACAAAGGCAAAATCCAAATGGATTAAAGACCTTGACATCAGACCTGAAATCATAAGGTATATAGAACAAAATGTATTTAAAACACTCCATGACATTGAGACTAAAGGCATCTTTAAGGAGGAAACTGCACTCTCCAAACAAGTGGGAGCAGAGATAAACAGATGGGAATATATTAAGCTGAGAAGCTTCTGCACCTCAAAGGACATAGTGCCCAGGATATAAGAGCCACCCACTGAGTGGGAGAAACTATTCATCCAATACCCATCAGATAAGGGGCTAATATCCAAAATATATAAGCCACTGACAGAATTTTACAAGAAAGAAATCTAATCCCATCAAAAAAATGGGGAGAAGAAATGAACAGACACTTTGCCAAAGAAGAAATACAAATGGCCAAAAGGCACATGAAAAAAATGTTCCACATCACTAATCATCAGGAAGATGCAAATCAAAACAACTATGAGGTACCATCACAAGCCACAAAGATTAGCGCCATCACAAAGAATGAGAATAAACAGTATTGGCAGAGATGTGGATAAAAAGGAACTCTTATTCATTGCTGGTGGTAATGGTCTAGTCCAATCTTTATTGAAAGCGATATGAAGATTCCTTCAAAACCTGGAAATTGAGCTCCTATACGTTCCAGCTGTACCACTCCTAGGGATATACCCTAGGAACACAAAAATCCCTTCTTCACGCCTATATTCATTGCCTTGCTATTTACATTAGCCAGACTCTGGAAACAACCAAGATGCCCTTCAAAAGATGAATGGCTAAAGAAACTGTGGTATATATACACAATGGAATATTATGCAGCCTTCAGGAGAGATGAAGTCGTGAAATTTTTCTATATGTGGACATACATGGAATCTACTATGCTGAGTGAAATAAGTCAGAGGGAGAGAGATAGACACAGAATAGTTTCCCTCATCTATGGGTTTTAAGGAAAATAAAAGCCCTTTTTCAATAATCCTCAGAGACAAAGAGAGGCAGGCTGGAAGGTCCAGCTCACAACATGAAGCTCACCACAAAGAGTGGTGAGTACAGTTAGAGAAATAACTACACTGAGAACTATCATAACAAGTAAATGAATGAGGGAAGTAGAAAGCCTGTCTTCTAGAGTACAGGTGGGGTTGGGATGGGGATAAGGGAGATTTGAGACATTGGTGGTGGGAATGTTGCACCAGTGAGTGAAGGGAGGTTTTCTTTACATGACTGAAACCCAACTACAATCATATTTGTAATCAAAGTGTTTAAATAAAATATATAAAAGAAAAGATTATATTGAGTCAGAAAACTGTTTAGTTGAACTTGACATTTTTTTTTTTTTGGTTTTTGGGCCACACCCAGTGGTGCTCAGGGGTTACTCCTGGCTATCTGTTCAGAAAAAGCTCCTGGCAGGCATGGGGGACCATATGGGACACTGGGATTCGAACCAACCACCTTTGGTTCTGGATCGGCTGCTTGCAAGGCAAACGCCGCTGTGCTATCTCTCCGGGCCCCGAACTTGACATTTTAAATTAAATTAAAATGTAAATTACTAATCAAAATATTTTAAATTTAGATTACTGATTAAACTCACATTAGGATTGTTTACTTGTGTGACTAAAATATATTTGAAGCCAAAATTATTTACATTTTTATCATTTAACTTTAGTGTACTTGTTTTTTTAAAGTCATCTATACATAAATATCATAAAACCTGATAAATTAATAAATTTGATGAATGTATAAAATGTATTAAAACATGAAGTCTAAAAATATTAAGAATAGAATATAAGTATTAAATATTAATTTGGTATAAGAAATAGATTATATTCTTCATGCTTGTCCAAAAAATCTCCACTCTGATCACTGCAATAAGAAAGCCCAACTATCTATATTTTAAATTAGATGATCCATGCTCAAAATGAAATTTCTCCACTGTCTTTAGGAAATGCATCACTGTCATTTCCTAAAACCTATAGATCTACATGACCCAAGCAACACATATATCAGGCTACATTAATGTGATATTAACAGTCAGCAGGGCAATGATCAGTTTGATGAACTCAGTGATTGCACTGATAAACTCGATTGAAGAGCAGCCTTGATGTACACAAATATATAGCAAATAAATACTTTCAGTCATACTTGTAAAATGAGTTTTGAATCCTAAGGAATATCCCTCTAATCACTTAAAAGTGATTTTGCTAACACTTCAACAAACCCCCTGTTATCCACAGAAATGCACATTAGCATAGCAACATTTTTTGTTTTCTGTTAGTCAGGGAAATTCCAACCAAGACTGTTTAGGAAAAAAGGATCCATAGTGGGACAATTAAGTTTGCCCTTTCATAATAAAATGTGTCAGTCCATCTAGAATTAAATATGCTTTACTCAATGTGCTTCAATGCATTGAAACATCACCGTATCTGATTGTAACTTACTGTATTGAAGACTCTACTCTATCCCAAACTTTTAGGGTAAGTTTAAAAATCAGCATTACCCAGGACTTTATTTCCACTCTTTCTCTTTTAGACAACCCTCCTTTTATATATACAAAGTTTTTTTCCTGAAACTTTCCTACTTTGCCTGAAAGATAAAACATATAAACACACAGAGGCCCATACACATATGCTTATTTTCTCTTGTCATGAATTTGGAACAGTGTTAGTATGCTGAAATAAGTATGAAGAAATAAGTTTATAACACAAACAATTCGAACTTCTATTTAGAGCATGTAAAAGAGAAAAATTCCTGCTAGAACAAGTACCTTTGTTATGTGCATTTTTATTTACAAATAATAGGGTTATAATTCACATGAGAGTTTGAATTTTATTTTATTTCTTTCATTTTATTTGTCTTTGAAACATACATTTCTTGCTAAAACAGTATTGGTCTTACATTGGCTTTGCTATCCAAACTCAACACAAAAGGAATAGCAAGGTGCTAAGTTATCTGCAGCTAAATTAACCCTCTAGCTATAATAAATATGCCTCAAAACACCAGTTTGATAATACATTCAATCAAGGCAAGACTTCTGCCCCATTAGCAATTACTACAAAGAAGAGAGAGATTCAGCTTTCCTAAGGAAATGAAACTATACTTGAAGTTCTATCTCTAAGTCAGGATAATACTCCCCCGCTCTGTGCCAGTGTCATTCTAAATGAAAAGCTCCATGTAAAATTCAATAGTCAACTGATTCATCTTTAAGTAGAGTTGGACAAAAAATGGGAGCAATTATCTTCTCTGATCACTAAATATCATAGAAATACATGTTCCCTACAAAGAAAGCTTTAGAGCCTAAGGATATATTTTCTCCAAAAGAACAGGCATGATTTTAAGATAAGTATTCAGTTCACGATTCAAAATTACATGCTATAAGAAAGATTTTCTCCTTGTCATCACAATGAATAAAAGCTTTATGCTTATTTTAAAAAAATGTTACGGAAGGTGATGCATTATATTTTTTTCATAACGGCTTCATGCAGTAGGCGCTGAAAATATATCCATCCCCATCTAGATCAACTGACAATTTTCTAGTTTTTAAGTTGTCACTAGATAAGAGGCATATCTTTCCTTCACACATTTCAAGTAGATGCTGTCTTTCTTTTTTAATTTCACTTAACTGTGCCTTGGTCATTTCATTTTTGCTTCATGTCAGAAAAGAGCTATAAATATAGGTAATATAATTTACAGCAATCAATATGACTGATTCTTAATATATCTTAGAAAAAGACTAGGTATGATTGGATGTTGAAGTAACTTACTAAAGTGAAAATTTTGTAATGTTTATATTTTATATGGGTCCAGGCACACCAACATCTATTGATTCTCAGCATGATTGTAAGATGTACCTTAGGACTATAACTTTCATGCATAAGCATTAAACAAAATATTTAAGGAATAAATGAATGCATTTCTTTGATGCACCACTCTTTTTTTATCATTTTTTTTTAAATTTTATTGTGACCAAAGTGCATTACAAATCTTTCACTGCATCATTTATGGTACATAGTGACAATGAATGAGGGGCTTTCCCACCACCAGTGCTGTCCTCCCTCCACCCCTGTTCCCAGTATGCATCCCATATCTCCCTCCTTTACCCCCCAGAATGCTAGTGCAACTGGTCTCCACTTTACAGCTTGTTGTAGATTGAGCATCTATTCCACCGTCATTGGAGATAAAAAGGATAAGAAGAAAGGGAGAAAAAAACTTGGTAACAACTACCAAAAAAAGAAAGAAGAGAAAAAAAAGAAAAGAAAAATGGAAGAAAAGGAAAAAAAATGGACCAGGCAAATAAAAATAAATCTCTAAATAATAACCACAAGAGTGAAAAAGAAAGAAAAGTGGAAGAAAAAAGAGAAAGAAAATAAAGTCAAAAACAAAATAAGAAAAAGTATGGGTGCTGTAGTAGTAGGGTTTGGCGTTCCCCCCACGTTTGTTTTTTGTTTTGTTTTGTTTTTTTTTGTTTTGTTTTTTTTGTTTTTATTTTATTTTTTTTTTTTTGCATAAGCACAGTAAGCATTGGGGAAGAAAGGGGTTTCCTGTGGCCTAAGAGACTCAGGGTTTCTCCATCCTTGAAGCATACCATCATGGGATCAACTCCTGGCTCCATATATACTCATTACCCCATCCCAAAGGCTTTTTTGTGATGCCAAGAAAGTTTCCTCTTGGTTTTGTGTGAGAAAATCAAGCCACTGTAGCTAGCGATCTTGGTATTTGCCCGGGTTATAGGTCAGGGTCTAGTATAGAGTTTCTAGGTTCTAGAGGTTCCTATCCATCATTGTTGTTCTGTACAGTCTTCTGTAACACTTGCTTCCTGTTTTTGTCCAGTCCCTAAGCCGAAGCCTAGGATATTATGGATCCAAAGCTTCTGCTCAGTCTCTGTTGTCCAAGTTGGACCTCTGCAATAAGACATCTTGTTGTTGTTGTTGTTGTTGTTGTTTATGTGTCCTGGCTACAGCCTAGGGTAGGGTTTTTCTTATTACTCCCAAGGTAGGTTCTGTTCAGTCATGGTTGTCAAAGTCAGTTCTATTGTTGGTGCTCTTATTTTTCACAGTTCAAAGGACAATATCTCTTCTGATTTCCATTTAGTGTTAGGTGATGTGATAGGACAGCCTGGTCTTAGGTCAAGTTTTCCTTTCCTCATTATCATATAAAAACTGGCACAAGTTGATGCCAGAGCAGTGTTATAAATCTCCCAATGGAGCTTATTTCCTGGTGGTGTTGCCCGGAGCTGTATCATTTCTACATCGGGGATCTGGGGTTTGGGATTAGACTAACACTGTCCAATCTCCTGGGGACTGGTTGTATCCACTTGACACATGTTCAGGATGGGAGGCACCCTTCTGCTATAAAAAGTGAGTTCTTATCCCTAGAAGATAAGATCTTGTTTCTGTGTCTATGGTTTCCCCTTTTTTTTACTGTGCCCATACAAAAACGTATGGTGTCATACTGTGTTGCTGGTGCTATTCTGGGTAAGGATGACAGGCTGCACACACAGTCTCTGTGGTTTGGTTTTGTTCTGAGCTTTTATCCCAGTCAAGGCTTTTTGTACCAAGCAGCACCAAAAATGGTAAGGATAGAGAAAAAAAATGTATATATTAAAATAGAACAAATAAATAAAACTGAGTTAAAAAGAAAAGGTGTTTGAATAAAACAAGTGGTGGAGGAGGCTACCTGTATATTTAGGAATACACATCTTAAGATGTATTGTTATACAGGAATTGAGCTTCCATAGGCAATATAAGACTCCCAATTAGGTCGTTTGGTATATTCTTGTGGGGAGTAAAAGCCTTGGAATTGAGTTTGAGAGATGCTTTGCTGCATTACGAGACCATATAGTGTCTTTGAGCTGGGAGTTTTGCTGAGGCTGATTCCTGTATCGTGCAACAGTCCACAATTTGGTGGGGGTAAGAGGGGTCATCAAGCATGAGTCAGCAGGCGTGCTGGTTGTAGTTCTTTGCCGAGGCACGAGAACGGGGACCCAGAGGGTGTCTTTCACTGAGGAGCTGGAAGGTGATGCACCGCTCTTAAACCTCTGCATCTGTCTATCCCTACACACACACACACACACACACACACACACACACACACACACACACACACACACACACACAGCCTTTCATTTGTGCGCAATCACCAACAAGACTTGTTCAAACTTACAATCATTACTGGTTCCCATTATGAGAATTCCTGAATGTTCGGGTGGTTCACAGATAGGACTGAAGAACTTTTCTTTCTTTTTTTTTTTTTTTCGGACCACACCTGTTTGATGCTCAGGGGTCACTCCTGGCTAAGCGCTCAGAAATTGACCCTGGCTTGGGGGAACCATATGGGACGCCGGGGGTTCAAACCGCGGTCCTTCCTTGGCTAGCACTTGCAAGGCAGACACCTTACCTCTTGCGCCACCTCACCGGCCCAGAAGAACTTTTCTAACTTTAACGCATTTTCATACCTAGTCCACAGCAAGCTCTACAAGTGAGGACCAGTTGCACTAGTATTCTGGGGACAGAGGACGGAGATATGGGATGCATACTTGGAACAGGGGTGGAGGGAAGACATCACTGGTAGTGGGGATGCCCTTGATTTATTGTCACTATGAACCTTGAATATTACTGTGAGATAGTTGTAATTCACTTTGGCCACAATAAAAATTAATAAAAAATAATTAGTGACTTTGGGGGGGGGATGAATTGAGAGACGCAATCAGCTATGTTTTTTTGGATTACTCCTGGCTCTGAGCTTAGAGATTATTCCCGGCAGAGGTCGGTGGTCATATGGCATGAAATATTTTTCTATAGTCAGTTCAACCATGTGAAAAGCAAGTGCCCTACCTGATTTATTAACTCTACAACCCCTAAAAATTATATTTCTAGTGTGATACTCTCTCTTCCTTCCAGCATATTTCTCTCCAACTCAAAAGTATTGGGTATAAATATCTGTTTACCCTGTCGTGTCTCAAAGCTTAAGAATCCCCTTCACAGCTGCACCCCTACTTACCCATATTTAGAAGTACTGATGACCTATGATCTAAAAACTCTGAAGGATAAAAGTTGAGTATTTAAAGTCCATTTACATATTTATCTGATAACTGATTTCCCCAAACTCCTCTTTTATTGGGAGATTTGGTTCTGAGGAGTGGGGGTGCTACACCCAGCAATGCTCAGGGGTTACTCTTTACTCTGAGCTTAAAAATTGCTCCTGGCTCGGGGACTATATGGGATGCCAGGAGATTGAACCCACATCTGTCCTGAGTCAACAACGTGCAAGGCAAACTCTCAACCACTGCATTATCACTCCTCCTGCCCCAATCTTCTCATAATAAAGCTATAAAACAAGAACCTGGGTTGCAAAGACAAACAGGCCATTGAAATAAAGGAGTGAGTCTGCCTTAGTAGATCCAAACTGATATTGGCAACCTAAATGAAAGATGAAAAAACTATGTAAAATCTAAGAAAAATTCAGGGGAATATTTCAAGGGCATTGGGTTTGATGAGGCATTTTTAAAAATAATATTTATAAAAAAACTTTGAAAATACATGGAGAAATTGAATCTTATTCAAAGTAAAAGTGAAGGGGCTGGAGTGACAGTACAGTAAGTAGGGTGTTTGTCTTGCACATATTTTACCTATGTTCAATTCGTCACATCCCATAACTTCCCACCAAGTCTGACAATAGTGACCTCTGATTGCAGAGCTAGGAATAATTCCATATTCTCTGAATACAGCTGGTTGCAGTATAACCCACCATCACCACCACACCAAAATAACCAAACCAAATTAACTTAATTTCAACATGCATTGCTAAATCAAAGGGTTTGTACTGGGGTTAAGGTACTTACCTTGCATGGACCTAACTCTATAACATATGGTTTCCCCATGTGCTCTAAGCACCATTGCCCTGGTTGTTCACAACACTGCAGAGCCCAAATAGCACCACATCCTTGAATTTTTCCATTGAAACATAATACGCAATAGACTTAATACAACTTGGGAGGGCCTTGGCAGTCTCTACCTTCCCAAAATAAACTGCTCTGCAATAGAAAATGTACTATTATAAGTAATATTTTCAAACTATATGTCTAATAAAAGATTTGAATCTAGTAATATAAATATAATGGACTCGAAATTAGAAGCAAAAATATGTTCAACTTTTGTCAAAAGGAAATTTAAAATTTATATAATACCTGCCAGAATGTGACTTAAGCACTGCTTTACCATACATAAAATGCAATAACTTGACAATTCTAATTACTCATAGGACAAAGGGCAATAACCATCATTTGTTGCTGACATGAATTTTTAAAAATGGGGTAAATAATTTAGAGTACTGCTAAGCAGTTGCTTATAAAACCAAGCATGCATACACGATCTAACTATCATGTTTTTAGGTATATCATCACAGGTTTGAGAACTTTTTTTTACATGTAAACCTGGATGGCTGTAGAATATTTTTATCATCACAAACAATCTACTTTTTGTAATCACAGAAGCTATTTGTTATCACAAAAATCTTTAGGCAATCAAGATGTTCTTTAATGAACATTTTAACTGAACCATGAACTTATCAAAGCAAGAATCTGAACTTATTAGGACTGTTACTAATTCAGTATAACTGTGGCCCTTAAACATGAGGAAAATTTTAACATAGAGGAAAATTTTCATAAAATTAAGATAGTGTGAAGATACACTGGATGTACTACAAGTGAATATGACATTTTGGAGTGTTACATTTAAAAATGCAAATAATCAAAAAACAGCAAATTATCAAAGTGAGGAAGAAACAATAAAATATAGAACTCCTGGCTAGAAGGAAAAGATAACTCTATTTTAACTTGATTATGGAAGTCTATTAAAATAATTTATTTCTGTACGTATAAGACATATGTTTTTTAGGATACAAGCACATCATTTCACAAGCAATATCATCTCCTACTACTAAGACTAAAGATACTGTAATCTTGGTTATTGTATAACCAAGCTTTTATTCTTTGTTTCTAAGAGAATTTTTAGATTGTTATACACTAGAAGTCATAAAACTTTTCATTTTCTTTTCCATATATGTATTATAAACTGATGCCAATGAATTTGACTTTTAAAGAAAATTTCATAATACACTAATTCAGCTGAGAGTGTTTCTTTTGCCCTTGATACGTCATTATCCGTTTTACATGGGATGTTGATTAGGCAGATTGAATATGCCTTTTATATTCACTATAAAATTTTCATATAGAAGTCATATGCTAAGGACAAAGGAAGTTTATATCCCTAAGATGTTGTGAAGTTCTGCATATATATGTTTTCCAGATTTACATTTTATGGAAGAAAATAAACTTCTGCCTTATTTTATCCACATACATTTTAGGCCTCTTGACTAGCAATTGTATGACTATATAGATTGTTTAGAAACAAGACCACTTTGGGAAGGAAAGAGAAGCCATTCCCCATATCTCTTTCATCTGTCTTTCTTCTGGGTTATATAATTGTGTATTTAACTGTTGAGAATCATTCTAGGTTCTTTAAGTCTTAATCAGGTTACCCAGTCTCCTAAATTAAAAGGATACATACTATTAGTGACTTCCATGAAGCTCTGTATGCTTATCTGGGAATGTGCAGGCATATTTTCTAACTATCCAATACTCAGAAGCTCACACAGCCAAACTGGCTCTTTATCACATTCATTTGTTGTATTCTTATATGTGAAGCCTGTTACTTATAATAGGTAATACAGAATCTGACCTAAGTCCCATCTGTCCATGCCCCTCCCTGGGTTTAACATCCAACTTGGAGAGGAATTCTAGAATGGCAATGAGTGCAACACCAGAGAAAGCACAGCAAAAACAGCACCTGTGCGGCTTGGAGGAGCACCATTTGTCTTGAACCTCTGATGGGTGGTAAACAGACCTCATTTATAGTATCATCAAGTATTCAAAAAGGAGGCAGATCTGAGAGGTGTGTGTGGTGAATGCACAAGTTTTATAGAAGTCCAGCTTTATGTTCAGCTATGGGGTAGAAAAGAAATTGGGAGATGGGGAGGTCACAATGGCATTGTCTTTGTTGCTTCTAGCAGTAGCATCTCATATTGGCTGCAAGCCTTATCAATTGGATGAGAGAAATCTCCGCAGAATAATTCTTCTTTAGTCAAGCCCCGCACAGTTCACCATCATGGACTAGCAAATTGAGTATATCAACTCAAAACATGGGCAATGAACAAAGATCTGTGACTGGACCAATACATTATCATAGACATGATAAGCAAAACAGAGCTAGACTCTTTTATGCAGTGGAAGAACAGCACAGACTAATATGGAAAAAAAACCAAAAACCCCCTAACATTAACACTTGATTTTTGAGGTGAAATGCAAGGCTAGAAGGTAATGAATGGTATGAGCTAATCAGTTTTCAATGAGAATAATAATAAGCAAAGAATCCTTTGTCCTGAAGATTATTTCTTGGCTATGAAGACATGGTAAAAATATTTCTAAACAAACAATAGCTAAAGGCATTTGTTGCCTATAAATAAGCTTTACAAGAAAAGTTAAATGGTCTTATACAAAATTAAAGAACCAAATCTACTTTGAAGCAAAAGTATGTAAAAGTAATAAAAATCTTAAAAGATCTAAAAATACATAAAAGTCACAGAATGGGGAAAACAGAAAGAATAATAAAGAGGTCTCCTGGAATAAAATTGAGGTTTGCTTGCTTTAAATTCAAAAGGGAAATGAGTTTAAATTTTCACATGTAAATTACATGGCAATCTAAAAGCAAAAAAAAAAAACACTTAGGAGAAACTAGCAGGAAGAGGCACATATAAATCCCAAAATGTCAGTAACAAGTACAAGCAGAGAAAATAAGAAAATGTTAAAGAAATAAAGACAACTCATTGAACACCAAAAATTCTCATGGAAAAATAACAGAAAATTTTATTTTTGTCAATAATTTCTATAAATGTGAATTGTTTACCACTACCACTTCACTCACCCAATGAAAAGGTAGTGAGTGACTAGATGAGTCAGAAAAAATTTCCAAATTATTTCTCCCAAGGGATATATTATCTCTCACACTGGTTTTAGAGTCAAAGATTGAAAGACAGCCAGGCAAATGGAAGTCTCTAAAAATGCTGAGATGGTCATACTTGTATCAGAGCAAATATTTTTCAAATTAAAGATGCAATTAGAAATAGGGATGGGAATTGTGCACTAATTAAAGTAATAAAGTATAATTACATTAAGAAGATTTTACTGCTATCAACATATATACATCAAATAAAATGTCAGCAAAGATCTTAAGATGATTACTGATAGAACTCATGCAAGATATCTACAGTAACACCAGAGTAGTCAAAATCTTTGATACTCCATTCTCACAAATGGACAGATCAACCTGAAATAATACATATAAAGAAATAAGAACCCTAAATGAGGAATTGAAAGAACTGTGATAAATATGTGCAGAGGTGTCCAAATTCTGAAAGCTGAATATATTTTTTATCTCTTGTATATGAAAAAATTCTTCAGGAGACAGCATGCACTGAAACAAAAATAAGTTCCAGTAGAGTTATGAAGATAAAAATATTAAATATTATTTTAGACTAAAATGCCATAAGGGTCGAAATTAACCATAGAAAGAAATATGGTGGAAAACTAAAAGTCTACTCGAATAAAAATAGATTCTCAACCTAAGTAGAATTGGGAGCTTATTTATGAAGTCTCATTTATGTGACAATAATTTGATACAGAAGGGCTCAGTACCTTTAATAGAAGAAAAATTTTTTCTTTTACAAATGGTTAATTAAAATACTTAAGAGAACACCAAATAAGTGGAAAACATTATGAAATTATAAGTATTAATAAAGATATAGTTGTATATATGTGCATATATATCTCAGGTTTTTCCATGAAATTTTTTCTTAAGAATTAATTATTTTGTATATTTGGAAGCCAGCTGATCTTACAAAAATATGTAGAACTAGACTACTAATAGCCTGTCACAATCTTAATTGTCTTCTTGATTTTTAGAGTGCTCTAAAATTAAGTTTTTGGACAAGAAGTATGATTTTAATATTCAAGTCTATTTGTCACTCCAGTGTTACCGAGTATCTAATCAATGGCAATCACCCAACCTTAGAAACTTATGTTTATGGAAAGGGAAGAAAATAATTAAAAAACTAAATCAAAGTTAATTTTCACTTTATAACAAACCACCCAAAATGTAGTAGCTTAAATGAATTATAGTTAATATATCTCATAACTTTATAGTTAGCAAATAGGGCTGAGCTTTTCTGAGTGACTGTACTTCTCTTAAAAGTTGAACACAGTGTCTGTGAGTGGCTAGTTCACGTTAGCTGCAAATTTAGAAAAACCTGCACCCTCCTTTGTGTTCTATATTTTCCAAATGGCTGGTTTTAAGGTTGTCTGAACTTGTTCCCACAGTAGTTCTCGAATTCCAAGAGAAAGATCGAAAGCCTGGACAGTCTGTTGATGAATATACTTGGGACTGAGTCAGTATTTCTTCCACTTCATTTGTTCAAGCAGGTTACAGCCTGAATGGAGACATCTTTCACATCTCTGAGGAGCAACTTCACAGTTGCATGACAAAAAATAGAGAGAAAAGAAAGGGAACAACCGGAACTTTTTTGTTTGTTTGTTTTTGGGCCACACCCAGTGCCACTTAGGGGTTTCTTCTGGCTCTACACTCAGAAATCACTTCTGGCAAGCTCGGGGTACCATATGGGATGCAGGAATCTAACCACCATTGGTCCTGGGTCCACTGCTTGCAAGGCAAGCGCCCTACCACTGTGCTATCTCTTGGGCCCTTGGAACTATTTTTTCAAGCAATCTACTCCAAGAACATTTTAAACACTTGAAGTACTTAAAATTTATAAGTGTAAATACCAAAATTTTATGTAGGAATTTCCTGGTGAGGGAAAAACAAACTGATCATTGATTACTACAGCTCTCAATTGCCTACCAGTCACTCATCAGTGCACCATAGGGTAATGTCTTGTCCTAGCTATATGTCATCTCTACCTTCTTTCATTTTCTTAAAAACAAAATTAAAACAATGAATTATGCATGAAAACAATTAATGGTGACTGCCATATATAATTGCATTGCGAGAGTTGACATACATGTCAAATATTATTGCTTGCCCCTAAGTTTTTCAAATCTAGAAATTAAAGAAAATGTCTAGGCTCTCCCCTAAGAAAACTATTTATAAAGACTTAGGTGAACACTTGTCCAAAATTTTATTGATTTGCTTTTTTTTAAGAGGAAGTGTTACAACTGGCAGTACTCAGGGGCTCTTGTTTATTTGTTTAATTCAACTCTTAATATTGTTTTTTTTTTATAAATATCATTGTTCTTTCAAGGCAAACTTAGATAAGGACCTATGTATGGTCTTAGACTTCCAATCTGGAAAATTAAAAGCAGCTTATCAGAGTTTCTTGGCAATGAATTTAGGTTTCGTGCTAATGAGCAATGAAATTTACTCTAAACTTTCAAACAAGTGCATCTTAAGTAGAAATAGTTGTGGGTAGATTTTTCTAGACCAGCTTCTCTGGTATGTGCAGTAGAAGTACAATAAGTTGCTGTGTAGCTTCAGGTTACTTATTAGTCTTACTTTTAAAATAAGCTGCTGAAGTTAGCATCTATAATACAATTTATTGGGACTGGAGTGGTGGTGCAAGCAGTAAGTTGTCTGCTTTGCATGTGTTAACCTCGAACAACTGTGGTTTGATCCCGGTGTCCCATATGGTCCCCTAAACCAAGAGCGATTTCTAAGCACATAGCCAGGTATTATCCCTGAGCATAATCATGTGTGGCCCAAAAAGTAAAAAAAAATAAAAAAATAAAAAATACCTTTTTACTTAACTCTAGATATCCCAAACATAATACCTTTAATTTAAAATAAAATGTGAATTTAGTTCCATTTGATGACAAAAATTATTTAATAACTATTAGATATGTTATTGCTTTTATATTTAGAGTCTAATGATGGCATGGCATATAATATGTTGCCAATAGATGAAGTCTTCATAAAAAAAGACCAGAATATGACACTTTGGTTTAATGATCTGTTCTTACCTGGTAAGTATAAAGTCACATATTCAAACTCTAGTGACACTGAGTCAATAATAACAGCCCACTGTTTGGGATCTTCAGCTAGGGAGAAAGCATTATTTACCAATCAATAAATAATTATTGCATTATACATCAATAGACAGTACAGAATTTAATCACTATATTGTCTAGAGAAGGGGTTCTCAAACTTTTTAAACAGGGGACCAGTTCATGTCCCTTAGACTGTTGGAGGGCCGGACTACAGTAAAAACAAAAATTATGAACAAATTCCAATGCATTCTGAATGTATCTTATTTTGAAGTGAAGAAACAAAATGGTAACAAATACAATGTTTAAAATGAAGTAAAATTAAATTAACAAACTTACAGTATTTTTATAGGCCTGCTTTTGGCTAATGAGATGGTCAATGTCTGGTTCCATATTTGTCACTTTTAGTCATAACAAATGATGCAGTGTGCATCCATTAGTTTTGATCTGGTGGGAGACTTCAAATGTTTAATTCTAGAAAAAGTCTGTTCAGACAAGCATAACTACTGCCAAAGATGGCTGACATTTTGAGTGCATTGTTTCTGAGATGAAGATATGTCTCAGAGGGGAGAGATGCATAAAAATTAAGAAGACTGCTTGACTTGAATGCATCTTTCAGAGAGTTACAATTCTGCAGTTTAGCCAGTTCCATTTGGTATTGTATCCACATTTTCAGTGTCAATAGAAAATGGGTTATGGAAAAGATGTATGTCCTTTTTGTGGAGATGAAGCTCTTTAAATCTAATTTGAAAGTCTTTTTTCAATATTTCAGTGAATCCACACATGTTTTGTTTGGGAATGCAACCAATGGTTTTTCTGCTAACAGATTTTGAGTCGTGGGGAGATAACAGTTTCCTCCTTTACTTGTTTGATAAAGAGGCCTAATTTTACTTCAAATGCTTTGACATGTGATTGCATTTCACAGATGAGTTTCCCTTTCCTTGAAGTTGCACATTGATATTATTGAATAGTTCTGTTATATCTTTCATAAAGGCAAGAAAGGTGTCATTTCTATTTTGCATCACTGAGCTCTGGTACTTCTTTGTTTTTTTTTTTAAAGAAGAAAAGTTGTAATCTGTGGAAGTAACATACAGAAAAGTTTCAAAAGTCTCCTTTGACTCAGCCAATGGATACAGCCAACGGATACAGAACATTTTCATAGACAACATTTAGCTCAGATAAAAATTCCTGAAATTGTCTGTGGTTTAGTGCATGAGCTTTAATGAAGTCAACACAAGATACCAAAATTTTCATAACAGAGTCCCACTTCAGTGATTTACAACACAACACTTGTTTGATGAGGAAGAGTATGGCTATTGGATGAAAATGGTTATTTTTGTCCATCTCTGGGTTAATGCAAGCAATTACTCCTTTCTTCGACCCCACCATGCTAGGAGCAACATCAGATGTCATGCTGGCTAGTTCATCCCAGTCCAGCTCCAAACCATTCACAGTTTGGAAAACCTTTTCAAAGATATCCTTGCCTGTAATTCCTTTGATGCTTTGCAGTGCAGCAAGCTCTTCTGTGACTTCGAAATAATCATTCGTTCCACAAATAAAAGTTAGAAGTTGTGCAGAATCATGAACATCGTTGCTTTCGTTGAGTCCAAGGAAAAGTATGGAAGTTATTTGGTGGAGTTTTGCAATGCTGATGCAAATTGTCTCCCATTACTTTAATTCTCTGTGTAATTGTAGGTCCTGAAAGATTTACTGTACTAAATAAATCGACCTTCTCTGGAAACATCTCTTTGGCAACAGAAAGAAGGCAATCTTTAACAAATTTTCCCTCCATGAATAGTCTGCCAGTGCATGCTATTAGCTTGGCAGCTTGAAACTTGCTCACAGTGATGAAATATTTTGCTGAGTTGTCAATGTAGTTTTTATTTTTTTGTTTGTTTTTGGCCACACCCGGTGACACTCAGAGATTACTACTGGCTATGTGCTCAGAAATCACTAGTGGCTTGGGGGACCATATGAGATGCCAGGGGATCAAACCACGGTCCGTCCAAGGTTAGTGTGTTCAAGCAAGCCCTACTGGTTGCGCCACTACTCGGCCACAGTGTAGTTTTTAGTTTTAATATTTTATCTTTTCTCATTTTTCAGACCAAACAATCATATTTATCTGTATGTTGAGTTTTATAGTGTCAATACAAATTGTATTCTTTGAACACAGATACTATTTTCTGGCATTTCAGATACACAGCTCTTTCCTTGTACTGCATGAAAAAGTAATCAAAAGTCCACTGTTATTTGAATATCCTACACTCCGAGTCAATTTTTTTCTTTCTTGACATCATTGTTTCCTAGGGATTCCAAATTATTATTAGTAAAATACAAATAAATATATATGTATATAAGGAGAAATATATATATGTATATATATATATACAGTGCTATGAAAACAATATACCAGCAATTACTTTGCCCACACAGAGACATACTTTTCTGCAATGTAGAAACTCCCCTTTTACCTCAGGCTCACACTGGTACATTGTCATTAACCACTTAACATCTGCTGTGTTCCACCTCCTTAATGACTAGTCCCCTTTAAAAATTTTGCACCTTGAGACTTTAAGGGTTTATTGCACAGACATACCACACAGTATGAGCAATCAGGCCAATGCACTTTCCTCAACACATTTAAAGCTTTTAAGACGATTTGATCATTTCTGTGATTTCCATTTTTTTATAAATTGACAAAAAAGTATAGTAAATTTTAATTTTTCATTATCATCTAACAATATGGTGGTCCCTAAACAGTGAAAAAGTTCATTTCACCTGCAGTTTCATTCATAGATTACAACAGTATAAACTGGGGTTTACATAACATACAACATATAATAGTATACAACTGAATATAAATGCACTCACTGTATTTTAAATTGGGTTTTGCTACTCCTCAGCTGTTTGTCGCTGACCAACAGGACAGAACAGCCCATCTAGAGATCAGAGATCATTCTGTTACCTCCCATCCAGCTTAACATCTTTCCTTCTCTCCTTTCTACCTTTCTTCCTTTCCTGCTTTTCCCCCTTTCCTTCTTTCCACCTTACTTCTTTTCTTATTCACACCATAACTTCTTGTCTCATTTCTACCTTTCCTTCTGTTCATCTTTCAATGTTTCCTTCTTTTCACTACATTTCTTCTTCTTATCCACAATTCCGTTTATTTCTTCTGGTATTGGCCATGGGACTCACCTCTTAATAATGCTGCCAACTTCCTCCAAGCTGCCTCTGCAGTGTTTCCCAAACTCTCTCTCTCTCTCTCTCTCTCTCTCTCTCTCTCTCTCTCTCTCTCTCTCTCTCTCTCTCTCTCTGACCTCACTGCTCACAAACCACCGCACAGGTGGCTCTTCCAAATGATTCCTCTGAATATTGGTTGTAGTAGACGGGCTGCAATGTTCGGATCCTCTCACAGCCTTAAAGCCGAACATCAATTCCCATAATTCCCCACCCCACTGATTATTGTCCTTCTGTAAAAAAATAATAATAATAATAATAATAATAATAATAATAATAATAATGACAGGCAGCAGCTGATCCAATGGGCCAACGGGCCAGATAAATGTCCTTAGAGGGCCGTATGTGGCCCTCAGGCCATAGTTTGAGGACCTCTGGTCTAGAGCAACAGCTCTCATGTTTCTGATTTTTATTTATACCCATTGGGTTTGTGTGTGTGTGTTAAGTTAGTTGTCAACTACTTTAATTACATTCAAGATTATCTTATATAAATAATTTACACAAATTGTGGATTTCACTTAGAAATTTATTTGAGGAAACAAATTCCTTAGTCACAAGTAAGCTTTAAACACTGTTAAAATAACCTAGAGAGCATGATAAAGATAGTATTAATCTGCTTTAGGGAAAATTATAAAACATTTACTTATTTTCCAGTTAATGGATTTCATGTAGCTTACACTTACAATTCCTGTTTGGGTTTGATTTCTATAATAGTTGAGGCTCATTTGTTTAATTTTTTATAGAAAATCACTTAGTCCTTTGAGCAGCATTCCTTAAAATATATATTAATTTTTCTATAAATATCCATTTTTTTCAGTAAAAGAAGAATGACATAACAAGACAGATTCAAAGTCTAGCCTGAGTTTCTGTGAGGTTAATCATCTATAAACATTGGTCACAGATATTTTTCTTTCATTCTGTTTTATGAAATAAAGTACATTTGAAGGGAAGAAAAATATGAACAAAATGACAAATACTTGAAATCCTTTAGAAATACTTGATACTTGATATCCTATAGAAACTGAAAAATCTATTTAACATCACATGGCCAAGAATACTAATAATAAATCATTCAGATTTGTGGCACCTCAGTCATTCAGTTAAAAGAAATGTTCAGGATTGGGTGAAGAATTTTAAAGAGTTATGTAGCAGCTTAACTCATGATTCTTTCTAGTTGTTTCAATTTTGTTTGATATGGGGATCAAGAAATAGTACATTAAGTAGAGCATTTGCTTTGCATGAGACTGACTAGAATTTGACCCTTTGAACCCCATTTGGCCTCTGAACCACATAGAGACTTATTCTGATCATAGAGCCAGGTGTAATAAATGAGCACCAATAGCAAAAAAAAAAATTAATAAGTCCAAAGTCATCTTGGATTTATGTTTTAGTAAGTCAGGGCCATCTGCTTAAAAATATTTCTTCTAGGGGGTCAAAGTAGTGGCTCAATGGTAGGCATTTGCCTTGCATGTGGCTGACAGACTGCAGTTCAATCCCCGGTGTCCTATATGGTCCCCAAAGCCAGGATTCATTTCTGATTTCTGAATGCAGAGCCAGGAGTAACCCCTGATCATCACCGGGTGTGTCCCAAAAAACAATATACATATATACATATATAGTATATGTATATATATCTTCTACCATTAACAGTATTATATATAATTTTTGTTAATTATTTCTATGATTAACCAGAAAATAATATACAGAGAGAGATTTGGTAAACAGATATTTACTTGTGACACTTTAATCTCCAAATTGATTAAAATCAACTGAAAAGTTGACAGTAGACAAAATCAGAAGACTTGTCACACTTTGGGCTGTGCAAAAGCCAAGAACGTGATCTACAGATGACTGGCTGATAGAACCATGACAGGGCAGTATGTATTCTGGGACCAACAAGAAAGCCCTAGTCTAGGGTTTGTTCTACGACCTGCACAACAGCCATGATCTCTAATTCCAGAGACCTGACTGAGGCAATTGCAATTGAATGGGTCTTCTGGAAACATAACTAAAGACGATATCCCAGGCTCCATCCGACGTTCTGCGCAAGGGCAAAGACCACCAAACAAGAAGACAGATTAAAATGACACTGAGGAAACAGAACTTCTAAAATAACAAAGAAAGACTTCATCATAAGTTCCACTCCTTGACCTGCGCAGAGACTGAGATCTTTAGATATAGAGGTCAGATTTTATCATCCAGATCGGAGCATAAGTCTTCCATACACCACAAAAGCACCAAGGGGAGAGTAAATGAACTTGAAAGGAGTCTATAGATAATCCCATGACAATATATTCCAAGGGTGGAGAAACCCTGTATCTCTTAAGCCAAGGGGATTCCCTTTTCGAATGACCCCAATATTTACTGTCCCTATGCAGGAGGGGAAAAAAAGAGACAAAAAAGCAAAAATTAATATTTTTATTTTATCTAATTTTTGTCGATTTCTTTGTTTTGGGATGAATATTGAAGTGGTTGTCCACTTTTTTATTTATATATTTACTTTTTCTTTTTTCTTTTCTCTTCTTCCTTTTTGTGCTGCCATGCTTTTTATCTCAAGACCATGGCAATTATGTGATACATATCTTTATTGCTGCAGTGTTCACTGGCTATCTTATTTGATACTTCTTTTTGAACTGTTGTGGTGTTTCACCTTCTTTTTTCCCCTTCATCTCTCAAACTGAGGATGAGAGCCTCTAGTCTAGAAGGACTCTCCCATTGTTGGAGTAGTTGATTTTTACCTCATTTTATTACTTCTCTCTTCCTCAAACAAAACCACATAACTCAAACTATCTAGTCTCGCCTCTCAATTAGAGGGGGAAGTAATGGAAGTACCAAGACCAAACAGATATAAGATCACTAAGTAATAAACTAGACACAGAGGAGACCACTCACTCTAGCAGCCCCTGGGGTGAGAGTGGAGGATATGGGAGGCAGGATGGGAACCGAGGTGGAGGGAGGACAATTCGGTTATGGGAATTCCCCTGATTCAATGTTAATATGTACCTGGAATATTACTGTGAACGATATGTAAGCCACTGTGATTAAAATAAAAATTATATTAAAAAAATCCAGCGGCTACTACTTGTATATTTCAAATGGAGATGTTAGGTTATGACTTGCAGAGGATGTTGAAGAAAAGTTTGTGGTTCAAGCTAATAATTTTCTCAAGTATATGAAAATGTTTAACAGTACCATAACAGTACATTAAGGTAAAGGGAATTTAGGAAGAGAAAGTAGCTATGTTATTTTTGGTCTTTCCTCAGTTGGATAATATATGAGATAAATATTTTGGAAACTGAGCTCTCTATATGGTACAAATATTTAGGTAGAATAAAAAACCCTGGAAAGAAACATACTGTAGTTTCTCTATTAAGTGGAAAAAATGAGAGAAAAATAGCTATAATGAAAGTAATAATTTTGATTAGCCCATGGGATTCTATACTTTTGTCACATAATTGTCTAAAAGTGATCAAAACAATTTTATTGTTAGAATGATATTGAAAAATGTCTGGTATTTTATCAACATTTCATTCTAGAGAGAACAAAAACTAATATCAGAGAGAGTCTGACAAGCTTCAGGGGAAAAAATGGTGTTATGTGATTGTCCCTATTAGATCCTGCTCTTTCAACATGACAGACAGTTAAATATGTGCTGAGGATGGAACAATAGTAGAGCAGGTTAGGTGTTTGTCTTGCACACAGCTGAACCAGGTATATTCCTGAAGTCCCATGTGCTTCCCAAATCCACCTAATAATTCCTGAGCTCAGATATATAAGTAAACATGACTGGGTGTGTCCCTAAAAGAAAAACAAAAGAAGTATATTTATTGTGAATTATACTAAGATAATTATAACAATTTATAATAATGATGCTCAAACCTAAAATAAATTACTCAACTAATAACTAATTCCTAAAATAGAATGTAAAAATTTATGTGCTTGCTTATTTTCTCTCTTTTCCATAAAAGTTACACATAGACTAGAGCCTTTCATATTGAAATTATGATTAATTGCCTGAGCCTGAAAAAAATACCAATTATATTCTAAATACTTTTACCTAATCTTTCTTGAGGACAATGCCTTGGCTAAAATTTAGACAATGAAAATGTGGAAATACTTTTATAATCCTCTCAGAAAGAACAAAATAGATTAGTAATAGTGCCTTCAAATTCTTGTCATAATTTACACTGGTGTCAGTGGAGGAAGTTCAAAAGTCACATTTAGAAGCTTGTCTAAAATAGCAGCTGTCTAATGATTTTCAGTTTATGTAACTAATTACTAGTGTGCCAAACTTTCTCTTTTTGCATTTTCTTTCGTGATATCCTACTTCTAATAGAACTGTCGATATTCTTTTACTTCAATGAAAGGTCACACATGACAACAGTCTCCTTTACGTAGTAACAGCAAGGGATTTTATTAATATTTTAAATGTACATAGTGTTATTTACAAAAGGTCAAACTTTTAAAAAACAGGAAATGTCACTCTAATAAATTTTCCTTCTTTTCTCTGCCCACTACGTTACTGTTGAACCTCATTGTACATTATGTCTGACCAGGAAAGAATCAGGTGAAGATATCAAATAGGGAAATAGGATAGTATGAGAAGCAAATTATCTTACCACCCATATTTCTCTGATGACTTAATGACTTCCTACTATGACCATAATGGGAAATTTTCTGAATATAAATATTCTTAAAAAACTTGTATCTTTTAGTCTTGTCTATAATATTAGTAAATAAGATTGTCTAAAATTTGTGCATTCCAACAATGTGGATCAGAACAATGAACGTGATTTAGAGGGTCCCCAGGTTCTAGGTTTCTCAAAAGTTGCTGTGCTCAGTATGTATGTAGGCACTCAAAGGAACATAAACTCTAATCTCTCTGTTGGTAACACACCCAATGCACTCGAGACTCCTTAGGCCCTGTCTCACCATTTCATATGTCTTTCTTCTCTCCCACTCAGTTTTGTTCCTTCTCCTCACTATATTTTGGGGCCTAGAGTGTTCTAAACAACTCCTATTTAAGCCATTGCAGTTTTTCATGAATTTATTCTAAATGTGACATAATGATATCATCGTGTATTTATCCTTCCTCTTCTGGTTTACTTCATTTTTTTTATAGTTTCTTCCAGTTCCATCTATAATGTAGTGAATTGCATAACGGCAGTATTTCTTAGAGCTATATGGTATTCCATTGTGTATATGTACACAGCTTCATGATTCAAATCTATCAATAAAAAAAAGGTAAAAATATGGGCCTGGAGAGATAGCATGAAGGTAAGGCATTTGCCTTTCATGAAGAAGGTCATTGGTTCAAATTCCGGCATCCCATATGGTCCCCGAAGCCTACCAGGAGCGATTTCTGAGTGTGGAGCCAGAAGTAACCCCTGAGAGCTGCTGGGTGTGACCCAAAAACCAAAAAAAAAAAAAAAGGTAAAAATATACACTATAAAAATTTTAATACACAAAGTTAATCTCTTAGACAAAATAGCCATGTAAAATGTATTTAAGTCATTCTGATCATTTCATTTTATTTTTACTAAGATCATTGAATTCTTCATTGAAAACTAATTCTGAAAAGAGTCATTCTCAAGAAAGGACAAAGAGTTTAATGATTCTGAAGTGATATGCATAATACCTTATCAGAGATAATATCATAAACCATAGTACCGAAAGGAAAACTGGATATTCTGGTGAAGGAAAGGTCATACTGATGCTTTTGGAACATTGTATTCCTGAAACACTATCATAAATAACTTTGCTACTCATTTAAAACCATTAAAAACAACTGCAGAAGCAATAACAAAGATAAATAATACTGAGGCTCAAATAGTACATTATTGAGAAATCTAGAAAATGTTACCAAGTAGTTGGACAATACATATATGTATATATGTATATATATGTATATATTGTAAATATACCAAAGTATATTTTTGTCCTTCATCTAGTAAGGTCAGTGCTTTTTACCATTATCTTTGGTTAGTCAAAGCATGTAGTAATGAAATCAGTGATTTCTTTTCTAAACCCAGATGATTTTTATCAGAAATGTTGGAGAAACAGCCCATGAATCATTCAGAAGTGACACGCCCTGAGGACAGAGAAAGAGAGTGTGTTACTGTTTAGTTCATCAAGACTTATTGCTATGTTTACTCACATGAGTTCCACAGAACTCCAAGAATGACAATTTTGACAGGGTAAATCTGTCTCCCATCCAAGTTAGCAAATAGAACTATTTCAGAATACAATAGCAAGGCAAAAGGCAAACGCACCTGCAGTGATGGAATAATCAGAGATCTGCTTCAAGGATGAACAGCTCAACTCTTCCCACCATTTACCTCCTGGTCAAATTCCAGTAGAACTAGACGTATGACAGGGTCCTGTTCAATCATGCTGAAGAATAGATGAGACATTCATGACATGATTGGCTTCAAGCTTATGTATATGAGAGAATACACCTTCTGGTTTTATATGTTTGTTTATTTATAGGGGGTGTCATAAAAGTATGAGATGCTTATTTAGGAAGTGTCCCAAGAAGCAGTGGAAGAGAGTGAGGAAAGAGTAAAGAAACGAAGTATGTAACATTGATTACTATGGCCATTAAGCTTTTGGGATAGCAGATAGCACAGAGCCAGTGTAGACATGTGATTCAAGCTGACCCTTCTAAAGCACTAGTATTGTTCTACGGGTTACTCTGTCATGCCTGTTTAAAAAAATAAATCATTTAAACATATTGCATATGCACCTAGATAAAACATTTTGTTGTTAAATTATTGTTTAAAGGCCTTATTCAGATTTGGGGCTGAAGTGATATTATAGCAGGGAGGGAACTTGCCTTGCATGCGGCTAATAAAGTTTTATGCCCCCATATCCTATTTGATTCCTGAGCATTGCTGGGTGTATATTCCTGAGTGTAGAGCCAGGAGTCATCCTTTAGTACCACAGGGTGTGCTTCCCACCCAACCCTAAAGGGCTTTATTCAGATTTACAGTTTAGAGACTTTAAAAGGTATGTAGAGAAGTTAGGAGTTTAAGTATGATATGGAGAAGGGGTGCTTAATCAAATGTCTGGTACCTTAATTTCTCTCTATTGAAAGTTTTTAATTCATGATGCATGTGTTTGTTTCATTTTATTTTATTTTATTTTTGGTTTCTTGGGGGGGGGGCACACCTGGTGACTGACGCTCAGGGGTTACTCCTGGCTATTCTCTCAGAAATCTCTCCTGGCTTGAGGGACCATATGGGACGCCTGGGGGATTGAACCTTAGTCTGTCCTAGGCTAGAGCTGGCAAGGCAGATGCCTTATTGCTCTGCACCACTGCTCCGGCCCTCTGTTTCAGTTTGTAATAAAAACAAATATAAGGTGCATGAATTTATTTTGTTATATTTTCTTCTAAAAACACAGCTCTAATCATTGGAAATAAAGAAATAAAGTCCATTAAAGCCTAAGATTCTAAAAGCTATTGTACTTTCCTAAGCCATAAATATTAATAATATAGTAACATTAAATGATTCATGACTTACAAATATGCTGATATATATTTGTGTTTGTTTTCTCTACATCAGGTTGCAGATGGCTGTGCAGATTTTCAGTTTATTTAAAAATGAATTATCCAAACCAAATGCAGAAATTAAAATAAAATTAATGTAGCAATGGTATGTGACCCATAGTTTTTCCCATTGAGACCCAGCTGATATCATGGAATACAGAAATATGAAGTTAGAAAATAAGCTCAATTAATCACCACTTGACACTTTGATTGAGATGTGTAAACCAGACATCTTACATTTCTTAGGAAACATATATCCTTGCATTCTATTTTAAAACAAATATATTTGATAAATTTATTTTTCATTTTAGGTCTTTCATGCAAAGTCATAAACGTAATCACTTATTTTCTAAAGTGATGCTTAATTGATGGTATAATAACTTTATAGTAGTGTGCGATGGTAACTGACCTATAATTTTTTAGGAGGAAAGAAAATGTGTAATATTTTTATTAGTATGTCAGTATACAACTTCTTCAATTTAAGATTATTCTTCATTTCCATATTTTTCTGAGAGTATTATCATAAATAAGCATGTAATTTTGTCAGTGAGTTTTTTTACTTTGAGGTAATCACATGGTATATTTTTTTTGCTAAGATAGAGCATATTGATTGACTAGTCACTGATTTCAAGTGACTATTGAAACAGTCAATAATCACTTGAAATAAATCACTTAAACTTCAAATTGATCATGGTATATAATTGTGTTCATACAGTGCAGAATTATAATAGCACATTTTATTGAAGATATTGCATTAGTAATCATGAAAAATATCAGATAATTTTCCTATTTTTTACTATCTTTGGTTATTAGGAAAATATAAATTTTATAAGGTAAATTGGGAAGTGTTATATCTTTATAAATTGTCTGAGGGCAATTCAAATACCTTGTTCAACCTATGGTGTTTAGGATTTTTTCCTTTGAGGGAGAGAACAAGTGTGATTTCACCCTGGATTTAGGTGTATCTACCTGAGACACGCCCATTTCTGGGAGGGGTCTTGGGAAGCAGATATTATGTTATCTTTACCTGAAAGACCCCGCCCATTCCTTTGCGTTGTCTTGGGAAGGTGAGATAAGGCCTTTGGGCCGAGGGAAAGGGCTTTTTGGTCTTTTGCCAGGATAGAGGTTGGAGGTGACATGGATGAAAGAAGTAAGATGCAGGGCTGGCTAAGAATGGCATGCGTAAATGGTTAGCAGCCACATCTGTTGGCCAGGGCAATAAAGATGTTATCTCTCTGGAAGCCTGCCTGTGACTGAGTTCAATACCCATCGCTTTCCTGGACCCAGAGACCCACAGGCTGAAGGGGGTTGCAGAGCCATGTGGCCTGGGATGGCAGAGAAAGGTCCCTTCATGTGTCCACCACCATCAAAGGCCACCTTAAGGGCTGTTTTTCTACAAACAAGAAATAATAGAATTCTATTAAAGTACTGACTAATAGCATATCCAAGGATACAATGTTGATCTGAAAAATTCCCTCCATAGATGATATGCCAAAATTTCTTCATTATCTATGAATAATCAAGGGAGCAGCTCAAAGCTTGTGCAGTAAGATAAGGAGGGTTCATGAAGTGCATTCAGGGACCTTGGAGAAAACGTTCTTTGCTAACTTTCTACCATACAGAAGGAATTCATTAATGTCTCATTTGCCTCTCCTGGAAGGGACCAACTGAATACATTGCCTTGACTGAAGCCACATACTGCCCTAGGTGAGTCATCCTGATTCTGGACATTGACACATCATGGAATAGAAACTGTTACAGTGTTAGTGGGGACAGACACAACTCTTCCCACTAAAAAGACAAGAGATAGTTCTTTGATCTCAATGGAAACAACTCCAAAGCCTCCTTGGAATCAGGGGGAAGCTGAGGCATCTAATAATATATGTTTTGATTCTACCCTTTCCTTTTCCTGCCTTTCTTCCACTCATCATTGCCAGTGTCAGAAAACAGGATCCTGACATCAAAATCTGGCTCTGGGAAATAAGAAGAAATCTGAAAACTTCAAGCTACAGTTCTATTTATCTCTGAATATCACAAGTTTAGTTGCTTTCCTCCCTTAAAATTTCTGAATGATTATTGCTCTTTACTCCATGCTTGTTCATCTCAACTGATTCTTACTTTCATTTCAGAACCTATGATTAGAGTTTCTTTTTCTTTTCTTTTTTCTTTCTTTTCTTCCATTCTCTTTCTTTCTCTTTCTTTCTCTCTCTCTTTCTTTCTTTCTCTCTCTCTTTCTTTCTCTCTCTCTTTCTTTCTTTCTTTCTTTCTCTCTCTCTCTCTTTCTTTCTTTCTTTCTTTCTTTCTTTCTTTCTTTCTTTCTTTCTTTCTTTCTTTCTTCTCTTCCTTCCTCCCTTCCTTCCTCTGTTCCTTTTTCCTCATTTTCTCCCTTCATTCCTCTAAAAATTTGCAGCTTATAGAGTGAAAGAGGTCAGATAATTTGAAAATATACTGAATTACACAGTGAGCTAAATTTATTAATTTTTAAATTGTATAATATATGACATGGTGATTTGAAGAAGACAAAGATCTTTTCATTAGCAAAGACATTTAAGTATATTTGAATCCTTAAAAAATACTGTACATTATTATTCCAGGACATGTAGCTTCATAATATGCACATATATCTACACATACATGTTCAATAGAACACTAGTCAGTTATAAGAAAAGATAAAATTCACCTTTATGGGGATGGAACTAGAGAGCAGTATTATTCTGATTGTAATCACTCAGAAAGAAACAAAAGTATGCTTCCCATGTGTAACAAAGATATAATAAATAGACCATGGTAACAGACCCCAAAAGTCAGCCTATAGAACCAAATTTATTAAGGTTGTGATAAGGAATGGCTATGAAGGAATCTTGAAACTTTGGTGTAGGAAAATTATGGTGTGGGTGTTATATTGAGACAGTATATGCCTAAAATTTTACTATTAATATTATTATAATATAAACCATAGTGTTTATAAAAGAAAGATTATACACATTATATGCCAGGATGTGAAACTTTGGTGACTTTAGCTTTAGTTGCCCTTGTAATATCGTAATTCCTTTACCACTAACAAAACTTTTAATTCTTTGCACCTCTTCTTTTTACTATTTGAGTTTCAAACTATTGTAGCAGAAAGAGCATGTGTTCATTATATGACTTGAGGAAAGTCACTTAACATCACTGAACCTCATTTTTGGTGCAATTGATGTAAAAATTAATTAATTGACAAAACATATGTAGAAGTTTTTATCAGTTTTTATTTAATTAGCAGATTAAAATGATTAATTAGCTCTATTTAAATTTCCTTCACTGTCATTGATTTTACTCAGAATTTGGCTTATGCAAAATGACAGTTTGCTTAGTCTATACAAAATAAAGTTCATGATATAAGCTAACATTCCATTTTATATATGCATAGAAAAGAACCATAGTTTTAAAGATCTAGAAGTAAATCAAAACCAAGCATGGAAGGCTGAGTTTTTTTAAAAAAATAAATGAGAAGTGTGGTTTTCATCTTAGAGCTATGACAACTTATGTGAGCAATATTTTGATATGAAATAACATTTTAAAAGATTTTAACTCTACAAAAATTCACCAAAGAAATATGAGATTCTCAAAGAGCTGTCAAGATATTTACAAAGATCTGATTTATCTAGAGTTGACTGATTCTCAGTTTCTATTGATAAAAACTTGACCATTTCTAGTAAAGATAGCTTAAGCAATCAAATTGCCACAGAGGGAAAATACTTTAAATATCTGCCTCTCATGAAAAGCATTGGAGACATGGTACGCTAAGGGATTCCAACTAATCAAATGCAGATTTATTCTAAAATTTAGTTTAATTAATTTAATTTCATAAAAAACAATATTACAAACCTCTGTCTTGAAAAATGTAACTTTGATACATAAAAATACAGTTAATATAAAACTAATAAATCCCTATTAGTTGTTTTCTGAAAGTGATATAAAATTTTAATAAAATAAGGCAAACGTGCCCCCATGCTTTTTCATACTGGAGAGGGAGGCTGCAGCAGGCCCCAGACGATTCCACATGCCAAGATTCCTGCTCCTCTCCTACGGGTATGGCAGGGAATCTGGGCAGACAACTGGCCAATGGCCTCCTGGGCTGACCACTTTGTCCAGGAGACTGAAATCCCCCCATGCCAAACTGGTCTTCAGGGCCAGGTTTGGCAACTGGGCTCTGGGGGGAGGGGGGCGGAGGGAAACTCCAATCCCATGCTTTTTCAAACTGGAGAGGAAGGCTGCAGCTGGACCCAGAATATCCCACATGCCAGGATTACTGCTCCTCTTCTAATGGCATGGCTGGAAATCTGGACAGACAGCTGGCCAAAGGCCTTCAGGACTGACCAGTTAGTCCTGGAGACCGAGAGCCCCTCACGCCAAGCTGGCTATCGAGGCCAGGTCTGGCATCTGAACTCTGGGGGAATGGGGAGGAGGCAAACTCCTCCTCCATGCTTTTTCATACTGGAGAAGGAGGCTGCAGCTGGACCCAGACGATCCCACATGCCAGGATTCCTGCACCTCTCCTATGGGTATGGCTGGGAATCTGGGCAGACAGCTGGCCAATGGCCTCCTGGGCTGACCACTTAGTCCAAGAAACCGAGATCCCCCCCCATGCCAATCTGGTCTTCAGAGTCAGGTATGGCAACTGGTCTCTGTGGGGAAGGGGAAGAGGGAAACACCTCTCGTATTCATACTGGACCCCCTGCAGCAGTGTTTTTTCTTACTAATACTCATTTTTATAATTTGCGCCCACGTGACAAATATACTTATTAAGCATCATCTAAAAATGTTCTTCATTCTAGATGGTTCCTAGGAAAGGAAAAGGAATACCAAAGATTTGGATGATAACACTTAAATAGATCTTTAAAGTCAGTCTTTATGGATGTGACTTTCCGTACTGACTCCAAGCCAAAATCACAAACAATTCATATATATATACATTATATATAATGTATATATATAATGTATATATATTGTATATAGCCCCTGTTGTATTGCCTTTCCCCTACCCCTGTTTCTCCTCTATCCCCTCATTTTTCAATCCTGATCCATTATCTTCCTACTAACTTAACCCTGTTTACCCTCAGTTCCTAACTCGGTAGGCACCAAGATTGACCTCCTGCCCCAACAGACCACTTTCCATCTCCTCAGTGAAAGATACCCTCTGGGTCCCCGTTCTCATGCATCGGCAAAGAACTACAACCAGCATGCCTGCTGACTCATGCTTGATGGTCCCTCTAACCCCCACCAAATTGTGGACTGTTGCACGATACAGGAATCGACCTCAGCAAAACTCCCAGCTCAAAGACACTATATGGTCTCATAATGGAGCAAAGCATCTCTCAAACAAAATTTCAAGGCCTGTGAATCAAAAAGTACCTTGGCTTTTACTCCCCACAAGAATGTATCAATAGATATAATTGGGAGTCTTATATTGCCTATGGAAGCTCAATTCCTGTATAACAATACATCTTAAGATGTGTATTCCTAAATATACAAGTAGCCTCCTCCACCACTTGTTTTATTCGAACACCTTTTCTTTTTAACTCAGTTTTATTTATTTGTTCTATTTTAATATATACATCTTTTCTCTAACCTTACCATTTTTGGTGCTGCTTGGTACAAAAAGCCTTGACTGGGATAAAAGCTCAGAACAAAACCAAACACAGAGACTGTGTGTGCAGCCTGTCATCCTTACCCAGAATAGCACCAGCAACACAGTATGACTCCATACGTTTTTGTATGGGCACAGTAAAAAAAAAAAAAAAAAGGGTGGGGGAGAAACATAGACACAGAAACAAGATCTTATCTTCTAGGGATAAGAACTCACTTTTTATAGCAGAAGGGTGCCTCCCATCCTGAACATGTGTCATGTGGATACAACCAGTCCCCAGGAGATTGGACAGTGTTAGTCCAATCCCAAACCCCAGATCCCCAATGTAGAAATGATACAGCTCTGGGCAACACCACCAGGAACTAAGCTCCATTGGGAGGTTTATAACACTACTCTGCCACCAACTTGTGCCAGTTTTGATATGACAACAAGGAAAGGAAAACTTGACCTAAGACCAGGCTGTCCTATCACATCACCTAACACTAAATGGAAATCAGAAGAGATATCGTCCTTTGAACTGTGAAAAATAAGAGCACCAACAACAGAAAACTGACTTTGACAACCGTGACTGGACAGAGCCTACCCTGGGACTAATAAGGAAAACCCTACCCTAGGCTGTAGCCCAGGACACATAAAAACCGACGACAACAACAACAAGATGTCTTATTGCAGAGGTCCAACTTGGACAACAGAGACTGAGCAGAAGCTTTGGATCCATAATATCCTAGGCTTCGGCTTAGGGACTGAACGAAAACAGGGAGCAAGTATTATAGAAGACTGAACACCACAACAACGATGGATAGGAACCTCTAGAACCTAGGGACTCTACCCTAGACCCTGACCTATATCCCGGGCAAATACCAAGATCACTAGCTGCAGTGGCTTGATTTTCTCACACACAACCGAGAGGAAACTTTCCTGGCATCACAAAAATGCCTTTGGGATGGGGTAATGAGTATATATGGAGCCAGGGGTTGATCCCATGATGGTATGCTTCAAGGATGGAGAAACCCTGAATCTCTTAGGCCATGGGAAACCCCTTTCTTCTCCAATGCTTACTGTGCTTATGCAAAAAAAAAAAAAAAAAGTGGGGGGAATACCAAACCCTACCACTCAGCACCCATACTTTTTCTTCTTTTGTTTTGATTTGTTAGGTTTTGACTTTATTTTCCTTTTCTTTTTTCTTCCACTTTTCTCATTCTTTTTCACTCTTGTGGTTATTATTTAGAGATTTATTTTTATTTTTATTTGCCGGGTCCATATTTTTCTTTTTTCTTCCATTTTTCTTTTTTTTCTCTCTCTCTCTCTCTTCTTTCTTTTTTTGGTAGTTGTCACCAAATTTTTTTCTCCCCTTTTTCTTATCCTTTTTATATCCAATGACGGTGGAATGGATGCTCAATCTACAACAAGCTGTAAAGTGGAGACCAGTTGCACTAGCATACTGGGGGGTAGAGAATGGAGATATGGGATGCATACTGGGAACAGGGGCGGAGGGAGAACAGCACTGGTGGTGGGAATGCCCCTCATTCATTGTCACTATGTACCATAAATGATGCAGTGAAAGATTTGTAATACACTTTGGTCACAATAAAAATTAAAAAAAAATAAGGCAAATGCAACCATGTGTTTTAGAAATAAAATAGAACAATTTCAGGAGAATAAAAACAAGTGTGAAATTATTTAGATATCTTTATGAAAAATCAATAATATTAACATACTCAAATGGACATTCATCATTAAATATACTATAGAAATCTTTTTTTTTTTTTTTTTTTTTTTTTGGTTTTTTGGGTCACACCCGGCGGTGCTCAGGGGTTACTCCTGGCTGTCTGCTCAGAAATAGCTCCTGGCAGGCTCAGGGGACCATATGGGACACCGGGATTCGAACCAAGCACCTTTGGTCCTGGATCGGCTGCTTGCAAGGCAAACACCGCTGTGCTATCTCTCCGGGCCCAATATACTATAGAAATCTTAATAATAAGCAAAGTCTGCTTTAATTTTTAAAAAGATGTTATAAATTAGAAGGTAAATGATGCTCCTAAATATAAATGATAAGAATCCTAAATTTAACACTAGATTCATTAAGAAAATGCATTTTCATTAATATTAAGAGTAAAACAGGAACTCTAGAGAAAGAATTCAGGGATTCAGGATCATATTCTGCTGTGGTTCTTTCACTTATCTTAGATGGCCCAACATCTTCATTATGTGCATCTCTAAAAGCTTCTGAGTATATTGTGGTGAACTTGGACCAACATGTCCCAAACAATACAACTTCTTTGGGCCATCAGATTGAATTGACAGCCCTTTGCACCACGAATCAGATGACCAAGGCAAGATCTGTTATTCCTCCTTAGCATCACTTGGGTGGCCCTAGACAGACAGAAAGAGAGAAAGACAGACAGACACAAACACACACATTAATCCACACATATACACAATAAAGATATACGTATTACCATCATTGCTTAATGTGGCTCCAGAAATAATAATCAATGCAATAAAATAAAGAACAATAATGTGAAAAAATTTGTGTATATTTGAACTCAAAATGAATACCAGGAAATAATGAACCTTAATACATGCATGTAGGAAAAAGCATAATGAAATGACAGCATGCAGAGTAGCAACCAAAATAAAAGATACACAGCTAGATGTAGCAAAAATGTACTAGTTATTTTTAAAAGCTTTGAAATCCCAGTGCAATGTAAAAGGCAATATTAACAAAGGAATACGTCCCATGATCTATAATGATAACAATCATAGGGTAGGTGGCTTGCCTTGTGTGTATCAGACCAGGTACAATCCCTAGCTCCCCATATTTTTCATATCCTTAGTTCTAGGAGTGACCTCTAAGTTCAGAATCATGAGTAACCTCTAAATACAGTAGCATGTGGCTAAAAAATTAACAAACAAAATTAACTATTATTTTATTGGGTATGAAGATATTACGCAAAGAATAACTTTTTAAAAATAATTGTGATTACTATCTCCATTAACTTTAACATAGTTGCCAATCATCTTTTTGTTTTGTTTTGCTTTGTTTTGTTTTAGGGGGTCATATGCAATTACTATCAGGGGTTACTTCTGGCTATGCCCTCAAAAATTGCTTCTGGCTAGGGGGACCATATGGGACGCTGGGATCAAACCAGGTCTGTCCTGGATCTGCCACATGCAAGGCAAATGTCCTACCTCTGAGCTATTGCTCCGACTCCAAGCCAATCATCTTTTTTGGGGGGGGGGTTTCACACTCAGCAGCACTCAGGGGTTACTCCTGGCTATACACTCAGAAAGTGCTCCTGGCAGGCTCAGGGGACCATATGGGATTCAAACCACCATCCTTCTGTATGTAAGGCAAACATCCTACCGCCACGCTATCTCTCCTGCCGCCAATTATCTTTTAAATCTAAAAACTAACTGAAAATATTTAAATATTTAAAATATATTAGAAAGGCCAATTTTACTCATAATATAAACATTGTACATTGAACTTTGACATTAACAAGTTCGGAGAGAGCATAAATCTTAAAATATACATTATTATTTTGTAGCAAAAATGTCATTATAGTTTGCAAAGCATACTGAAAAAATTTAGAGCAAAGTAGTAGGCATAGAGGCAGGCATAGAGGATAGTAGACTGTGCAGGTGGGAAACTGGTGACATTGGTGGAAACAAGTGGAGGTTGGTGAAGGATGGATATTGAAGCATCATATGCCTGAATCAAGAATAACTTTGTAATTCATGGTGATTAAAAAATGTAAAAATGATATATTTTATTACCTCGTAAAATATAAATTTGAACCATCTCTCTGAAGACCTATTTAAAAAGATATATCAGGCGCCAGAGAAATAGTACAGGATTAAGGCACTTGACTTACATGCAGCTAACCCAGGTTTAAATTCCAGCACCATAGATCGTCCCCAGCACCTTTAGGAGTTAGCCCTGAGTTCAAACCCAAGAGTAGCCCTGACAGAGTCTAGTGTGACCCAACCTTCCCAACATCCCCAAAAAGATATGTGTCAAGAATTTGTATAAAGCATACACTTGGAAAAGATGATCACTTGCTAGAAATGTAATCTATAAACATGTATGTTCAGTTATACTCTCATTCTTTGGAGCATGACATAACTGTAACTATTATAAGGTACTATAAATATATGAACAAGGACTGTTAGTAAGTGGGAAAGTAAACATAAATATCATGCAGTCATTTAGAAAGCTAGTAGATCTACTTTAATACATCAAGTTCATCTTCATATTGAAGTACCAAATTGCATACTGTTTTCACCCTCGTGTGCTTACCAAAAATTAAAAAGTATTGTTTCTAGTAGTGTATGGATTTCACTAATTGTTAGTGTCACTATAAAGATGACTCTGAAGGTCACAAACAGAGAGGTTCAGGAGCACCTCTCTGCCTTACATGTCCTTTACAATCATTTATATTCAACATTAAAAGACCTTCACTTAAATTGGTCTAATATAGACTTTGCTTTTCTGCCCTTCCCCATTCCTTCTTGTTTGTAAGGGTCTTACAGAAGAAGATGGTCTATACGAAGTTTTGTAGTTCCATAATTAAAACCCCAAATTTATCCCCTTTGTACCTTTTCAGTTTGTATTTATTTTGTTTTGAAGCTGCACTTGGTATTACTCAGGACTTAATTTTAGCAGTGTTTAGTTATCATACCAGGGTCAGCAGCATTCAAGGCAAAGGCTTTAACCCTGTACTATCTCTCAGTCATTGTATCTTTAGGATTTATAACCATATATATTAGTCATCTATAAAAATAAACTACTTTTCAAGAAAACTAAAACAATTGGAGGTCAGACCTGGTGATGCTCAGGGCTTATCTCTTGACCTGGACTCAGAAATCACTGCTGGCAGTACTCAGAAGATCATGTGAGGTACAGGGGATCAAACTTGGGTGAACTGTGTTGAAGCTGGTGCCTCACCTACGTCACCCTTGGAAAATATATTTTGATATCTATTTTTTAATTTGTTCATGAACATGTTTAAGTTTTGACCACAATTATGTTCTAACAAAGTTCAAGATTCTCTATAACCTTTATAGAAGCATGTGAAATAAAGTGAGTAATGCTATATAAAATCCATTCTTCTATTTACTTTCATTGAATTTTATTGTTGCTGTCGTTGTTTTTCAGATATAACTATGAGTGTTCTTAGTGGAAGATTTCAATAAAAGTGAATTGTAGTATTATGAAATATTTCAGATGCATCAACTGCACCCTGCTGTTTATTGTAGCACAGAAGCACTTTTAGATAAGTATTTACTCTACATTCATCGTTTCTGAGTCTAAAGTATAATTTTAATATTTTATACAATTCCCACAGTTGGTAACTGTTACGATTTTTCTATTAAAACCACCTTTAATAATTTTTACTCACTACTGAACCTTTAATGGGAAATGCCACCCCTAATTTTTCTATTACTTTAAAAACTGCTTACTATTCATTTGTTCCTGCATCCCTGAATTACTTGCAGTAAAATTACGTCTTTACAAGACAATACAAAATTCATTAAGATATGCATACAAACACTCTAGTTAACTAGATCTGTATTTTCTTAGTATTTAGGGAGGCTATGTCACCAAATAACTTTGTATTTATATTTATATCAAGACAACCAGTAATTTATGGATTAAGTGTTCTAGGAAAACATGTCAATCTGACTTCTTAAGTCATTGTAAAAATATACTTTATAGAATTCAGCACTTTCAGCCAAAGAACGGGTATTCTGATACAGATTAAAACTCAGAAAATTAGAGATGACTAAAATTCACTCTGAATATGCAGGTTTCCCAATAGTTACCTCCCCAGTAGTCATAACATTGAATCACATAGAGAAGCTGAGTATAAAATGAGGTTGGGAGATACAGTTTTATCTGTTTCTTATCAAGTGGAAATATGTCAGGTGTGGTGTTGCAGTTGACAGCTCAAAAGAGTGCAGATGAAATATCTGCTCTTTCCTTTCAAATCTATGCTCCTGCTGATTCAGTTTTGTTCAGAACTTATGTATTCTAGGTGAGAATCATACCTTAAAATGGTCAAACTCTGTACTCCTAGAAATACCAACTTAGCTGATAAATTTTAAATCTACTTCAAGATCCTTGTATGCATTTCACATATTTTTCTTTATCCCATTTACTTCAATATTCATTGTTGAACATCCATCATGTGGATTATAGTAATCATAGGAACAAAGGATTAAATGAATTAAAATCTCTGTCATTCAGTATCTAAGAATCTCAAGTAGAGACAGACATAAATACTTTATTATCAGAGTCCTGTTTTTTTTTTTTTTTTTTTTTTGGTTTTTCGGGCCACACCCATTAGATGCTCAGGGGTTACTCCTGGCTACGCGCTCAGAAATTGCCCCTGGCTTGGGGGGACCATATGGGACGCCGGGGGATCAAACCGTGGTCCTTTCCTTGGCCAGCGCTTGCAAGGCAGACACCTTACCTCTAGCGCCACCTCGCCGGCCCCAGAGTCCTGTTTATTTTTATCTTGGGCATTGTTTTGAATATTATAAATGGTTGCAATGTGGTCTATGATCTGGTATTGGTTGTTAACTAAAATAATACAGCATGAATAAAAAAAAGAAAATATTCTACTCTTTCTTCTCCCAGAATTGAAGTTGAGGATGATCCAAGATATAGTGACAAGATTTATTTCTTAAATAATGAACTCAGCTTTTAGTTTTTTATAATGTTTATTGTGACAAGGGGGAATTACAAGTCTTTCACATTATATTTAAGGTACATAGTGACAGTGAATGAGGGCCATTCCCACCACCAGTGTTGTCCTCTCTCCACCTCTGTTCCCAGCATGAGCCAATACCTCCCCTTTTTGCCCCCTGGACTGCTAGTGTAACAGGTCCCCTTTGTGTATAGTTAGTTGTTTGTAGATTGGGGGTCTTGATTCTATTATTGTTAACTTTGGGTTTGGTGGTTAGGTCTAATCATTTTTATTTCCACTCAAAATTTAAGTGACTGTTTGCTTGTTCCTGGTATCTTTCGCTTATTTTCCCCCATCAGTTTATGAGGCAAAACAAGATGATTCAGGTTCTGAGGTTCTGTTGGAAAACAAAACAAAACAAAAAAACAACCAGCAATGGCAAAAAACACAACAGCAACAGGAAAACAACAAAAAAACAATAATAAGAAGAAAGGGAAAGAAAAAAACCACAGGGAAGGCTAGTGTGGCAAGGTTTTTTGTTTGTTTTGTTTTGCTTTGGTGTTTTTTTTTGTTTGGGGGAGGGATTTTTGTTTTTTAGTTTTTTAGGGTTTGGGTCTTATTTTGTTTGTTTGTTGCATAGGCACAGTATTATTAGAAAGGGAATTCCCTTGAAGTAAAAGATTCAGGGTTTCTCCACTCCTGAAGCATGGTAACAACTACAGACCTCGGATAGATTCAGCTTTTAAAACAAGTGCATGTGCACAGCGCTTATTATTGTACATGCTTTGTCTTTTTTAGTTTTTATAAATCAATGTTTCCAAACACCTGGGAAAGAATTATTAATATTCCCATTTAAATCAGCAAAGTAAGACTCAGAAAGGTTAAGTAATGTCTAAAGACACACAGCTAGGATACAAAGACAGAATATTACTGTACCCTAACTCCAGGAAGTCTGAGGTGATTGGTAGGATTTTTGTGTATTCTAGAATATTTTTTATTGCCTCCTCTTCTCTCAGGGTTACTCAGACCTTTTGTGAACTAAATCGTCTTCAGAGGACAATTTCTGGAAGTGATTGTGCCTTCAAGGAGCTAATCTGTTACTCTACCTGCAGAATAACTACTTAGAGGAGCAGTGACCCTGAAGGTCACACAGTTCAGTGAAGCAGGTATGCATTGCTGGATTCATGGGGCATTGTTCAAATGAGAATATTCACTGTTCTGATTTTGAAGCCTCTAAATCACAAGTCAGAAGACAAAACAGGTTTTGATTTAACAAGAAAGAATTTAAATTAGCTGCTTCTCTGGCTCAACACTTCCCTCTGCCCAGGTAGAGGTTACAAGATATTTGCAATAGAAAAAAGAAGGATCTGTCAGTAGAGGCAAAATTTAGAGTAAAGTAATCATTGAAGTTACAATGCACTTGTGTTTGACCAATGTATACCGCAATTCCCAAACTCCAGGTTAAACATGAAAATTCATATCTTATTTTTTAAAATAAGATCTTTATTTAAACATTGTAATTACAAACATGATAGTAGTTGGGTTTCAGTCATAAAAAGAACAACCCCCTTCACCAGTGCAACATCCCTATCACCAATGCTACACATTTCCCTCTAACTCCCGCCTGTATTCGAGACAGGCTTTCTACTTTCCTCACTTATTGATATTGTTATGATATTTGTCAGTGTAGCTATTTCTCTAACTGCACTCACCACTCTTTGTGGTGAGCTTCATATTGTGAGCTAATCCTTCCAGCCCTCAACTCTGGGAATTATTTCAATAATGTCTTTTATTTACATTAAAACCCATAGATGAGTGAGACTATTCTGTGTCTATCTCTCTCTATCTGACTTATTTAACTCAGCATAATAGATTCCATGTATATCCGTGTATAGGAAAATTTCATAAACTAATCTCTCCTGTACCACAGTTTTTTAGCCATTCATCTGTTGGTTGTTTCCAGAGTCTGTATATAAATAGTGCTGCAATGAATATAGATGTGAAGAAGAGATTTTTATATTGCATTTTTGTGTTCATTGGGTATACCGCTAGGAGTAGTATAGGTGGATTATATGGGAGCTCAAATTCCATTTTTTTGAGAAATCTCCATATTATTTTCCATAAGGGCTAGACTAGACACATCCTCACCAGCAGTGAATGAGAGTTCTATCTCCCCACATCAGCACTGATTGCTCTTGTTCTTTGTGATGTGTGCCAGTCTTTGTGGCATGAGATGGTACCTCATTGTTGCTTTGATTAGTATCTCTCTGATTATTAGTGATGTGGAGCATTTTTTATGTGTCTTGCCATTTGTATTTCTTCTGTGAGGAAGTGTCTGTTTATTTCTTCTCCCCATTTTTTGATGGGCTTAGATTTTTTTTCTTGTAAAGTTCTGTCAGTACCTTGTATATCTTAGAGATTATCCCCTTATCTGATGGGTATTGGGTGCATAGTTTCTCCATCCTTTGGGTGGCTTTTGTATCCTAGGAATTATTTCCTTTGAGGTGCAGAAGCTTCTCAGTTTAATATAGTCCCATATGTTTATCTCTGCTTCCACTTGTTTGGAGAGTGCTGTTTCCTCCTTGAAAAGGCCTTCTATATGCTAAAATAATAGAGAAGAAATGGACATTAAAAAATAATTCCAAGGCTGGAGCAGTAGTGCAGTGGTAGGGCATTTGCCTTGCACATGGATGACCTGCAATGGACCGCAGTTCGATTCCCCTGGGCCCCATATGGTCCCCCAAGCCAGGAGCGATTTCTGAGAGCATAGCCAGGAGTAATCCCTGAGCTTCACCAGTGTGGCCCAAAAAACAAACAAAAAACTCTGAGTGAAAAAACTTCTCATTCACATTAGTGTCACAAACTCAATATCTTGGAGTCAACTTAACTAAAGATGTGAAGGACCTATACAAAGAAAACTACAAGACCGTGCTTCAAGAAATAAAAGACACAAGGAAATGGAGACACAAACCCTGCTCATGGATTGTGAGGATTAAAATAAGAAAATGTCAATACTTCCCAAAGCATTGTACATTTCTAATGCAATATCTCTAAAGATACTCATGACATTATTTAAAGTGAATCAAACACTCCTTAAATTCATCTGAAACAATAAACACCTGCGAATATCTAGAGCTACTCTTGGGAAAAGGAATATGGGAGGCATCACTTTCACCAACTTTAAACTGTATTACAAAGCAATAATTATTAAAGCAGCATGATATTGGAATAAAGTGAGACCTACAGATCAGTAGAATAGACAAGCATATTCAGAGAATGTTCCCCAGACATACATTCAATTAATCTATGATAAAGGGACAATAAATGCAAAATGGAGCAAGGAAAGCCTCTTCAACAAGTGCTGTGGTTAGCCGCTTGCAAAAAAAAAAAAAAAATGAACTCAGATATCCATCCTACCCAAAGATCAAATGCAAATGGATTTAAGACCTTGACATCAGACCCGAAGCCATAAGGTATATAGAACAACACATAGGTAAAACACTCCAAGACATTGAAAATGCATATTTAACTTGAGATAATTTCTCTGAGGCAAGAAATGTCTGTATGTAAAGAAATGTAAATTAAAAATAAAAATGGCTGAGAGATAATATAGGAATTCAGAAAACATTTGCCTTGCAAGCTGCTGACCCTTATTAATTTATTGTCATACATGATCCCTAAGCATCCTTAGAAGTGACCCTGGAACACAGGGCCAAGAATAAGTCCTAAACAATACTGTATATGGTGCCCATAAAAATAATAAATCAATTACATAAAAAGTAAATAAATACTTACTAGATTTTTATAGATAGACTAAGGCCCTAGGACTTTATAAAGCCCCAAAGACTAAAAGGATTTTGGATCTTTAGGGTTTTGTTTTAATTTTTATTTTCCAACCAGAGATGATGCAATAGATTATTGTAAATTTATTTCCTTTGTGAGTAAGTTTGTTTCTCATGATGAAGTAATGTTTCCAAAATAAATAAGCTAAACTTAGAAGATAAGTAGAGATATAATGCAGAGAATATATATTCCTATGGGTTAGCCAAAGGAAAAGAAGCATAAAGAGAATTTATAATTAGATAAAGGCACGGTGATCTTGTGGAAAAGTAGGTGTTAAAGTTTGAAAGAATCAGGAAGGGGAGAGAGATGGTACAATAACTAAGCAGCTTTGCCTAACATAAGGACAATCTAGGTTTGAGCTACAGGTTTCTGACTTACTGCCTGGCATAGCATGATAGCATTGCTGGATCTGATGCCTTCTTTGAAGAGGGGGGTGGAGTAGGGAGAGAGGGAGGAAGGGAGGGAGGAGAGAGTGAAGAAAGAATGAGAAAGAAAGAGGAGGGAGATGGGATGAATGTAATCTGTTTAAATCTGTACCACATATAAAGAAAGTTAGGAAAGAGTATAGGGTCTTCTCTTCTACTCAAAGCAGTGAGAAAAATTAAAAGGGTTCATTGCTCCCAATTTTTAACCTGTGCTCAGTAGTGTTTTCATGATTAACTTTTAACTGTGTGCTGACCACACTGTCTATGTTCTATCAGTTTCCAATTCTGTAAATAATGTTGACAAGACACAGGAAAGAGAAATAGATATGATAGTGGGGAGAAAAGGACACACAGAGAATGCATATGCACCCTCTTATTCACGCTCTTAATAGTCATCTGCAATACTCACCTGGGGAGAGTCAATTTTATGAGGAATCTACAGATAAAGGGCATGCTGCATTACAAATTTAATCTTGCAATCGACTTGAGATGTTAACTCTGAGTTTCAGACACATCTGGTGACTATAAAAAATGATAAATATAGAAACTCAGCGAAATTGTATTCACCTCTAATCTTCTAATTTTCAGTCTACCTTACAATATTCCCTCTTTGAAACTGCTGAGTCTTCAAAATTTTAGTTTTGCAGATAATATTCTTTAAATGCAAATTCAGCAACTTCATCTTAGGATGCACCCAGCATTTAGTAGTGCCAGTTTTGTCGAGTCTCAAATTTAAACATCATCTCTCAAAATCCACTTTTCAGAGTAGGTTTACTTAATAGAATACACATGGAAAATAAATGAATATGATTGCATTTCTACAAGTGGGTTGTGCCTTACCCTTCACTGGCATTTTCTAGGCACACAGAAAAGAATATTTTATATATAATCATATTTAATAAGGTAATAAAACAAATCAATGGTGTTTCCAGTAAATTAAGTTGTCATAGGGGAAACAATAGTACAGGGGTTATGGCACTTTCCTTGCACAAGACCTAACAAAGTGCAATCTCTAATATCCCATATGGTCCTCAAGCCCTATCAGTAGTTATCTTATTAATATATGCATCTATCTATCTATCTATCTATTATCTATCTATTTATCTATTTTATTCAACTGAAATTAAAATTAGTCATTTAAAATAGAAGTTTAAATACAAAACATATTTAATAAGTGGGGGAGAGATTAAGGGAGTACAGGCATTGTAATTGAAAACTACCTTATCCAAATTATTTTCCAAATTTCTAAGAAAAATAAAGAAACACATTTTTGTCAAACTGGAAAATGTCATTTTGAAAACCACAGTTTTGAACCACATTTTTAAAGAAACCTTATAGAAGAATCCCCTGTGCCATAACCACTATCTCCAGCAGTCTGGAGACCAACTAGCTGAATAGCCAAATTCAGCCAAGTGACTACTGAAGAAGTGATTGGGACAGCTGATAACTGTCTCTCAGGAGTTCTGCTGAGCTCAGCTAAGTCAATTGTGCTAGGAATTAAAATCAAATTTTAGTCTGCCCATTTGAAGATAAAGAAAATAAGGTAATGTATCTTAAACTTCTTAACTTTCTTAAACTGTTTTCATCCTTCTATCACTCTCACTATTAGCTTGGCCAAGATTCCCTTAAGGTAAGGGAAAAGAGTTAGCATTTATTGCTTCAGGTGCTGAGTTCAGAGAAAACTTCTTTTTCTTTTTTGTTTGTCTATCTGAAATAAAACATCTCTACTCAAAAAAAAAATAAAAAGAATCATTTCTTCTGTTCAGTTTTTATTTCCTGTTTCTCTCATAGATTCTGATTGAAAATTTGAATAACTGACATAATAAAACCATTTCTATGTCCAAAACCTTTTTCAATGTAATATCTCATCTGATAAAATTCTATTGAAACTTGAGAAAAACTCTAAAATCTAAAATTATTTTACATTATAAATAAAATTAATAAAATCAATTTATAAATTTATGTTATAAATAAAGCTGTACTAGGGTGGAAAATATATAGATGCTCTGACCAATTATATCTGTCTAAATCATATCTTAGTTAAAAAGAATGCTTTTATACACCAAGTAAAATAAGGAATGCTTCCAAGAACATTAATTAAAACAAGTTGTCAAAAATAATATTAAAGATTATAAATTTTAACAATACTCTTATACAAATGTAAGTTCCTTTTGGGGCTGCAGTGATAGTGCAGTGGTAGGGTGTTTGCCTTGCACAGGCTGACCCAGGACGGACCTGGGTTCAATCCCCAGCATCCCATATTTTCGTCCAAAGCCAGGAGCAATTTCTGAGCACATAACCAAGAGTAACCCCTGAGCATCACCAGATGTAGTTCAAAAACAAACAAACAAAATGTAAGTTCCTTTAAATAGAAGTAATCAATTAAATAGATAAATATATGTTTATTAATTTGGGGAGTACAAACCACATTATTCAGAATCTACTCCCTGTTGAGTGTTTGAGGGTTACTTGTAGCATTGTATGTGACTTCTATATGCAAACCTATGTCAACCTATTTATCTCACCTTGGAACCCAAAGAGTAACTGTATCCACTAAAATAGTCTGTTATATTAAAGTTATTACCTATAATGAATATTTCTATTCTTGGAGCCTAAAATTAAGTTCACATATTGTATTTAATATAGAACAATTTAATAAAGCATATTTTAAAATAAAACTCAGTTTGGAAAATATTCAGCTTTATTACTGATTTTTCATTGAAGTATAGTAGGGCCTTTTACTATGTATCATATATATATAGACCTAACATTTTATTCTGTTTATACAAAAGCTAGTTGGGTTAATTCTAAACACTTGATTCACTATCCTTCAAGAGTAAATTTTTATGATAAAGGCCATTTTTATTTATATTACAGCATCCTCCTATAAATGATCAAACTGGGTATTTCATCTCTGGACTACTTAGTTACTTAAAAACTAAAACTGTGATGCACACATTGAAATTCAGTTTCTCTATCAGTACCAAATTAATGCTCTTTTGACTTATTTTAGCCACCAAAATTTTATTATGGTTGCTACTTTGAAGAGCGATATAATACTTTTTTCTTTGATTTTGAACTTAAATAAAATAAATGTTAGATTGTTCAAATATGCAGAGCTTTCAAATCTTAGTTCACCTAAAGTCCTATTTTCCAAAAAATTAAAATTTATTCATTGTTTCCCTAATCTAACCTTCTTTGAGCAAACAAATAAAAATCAAGCTCAATTGTACTTCTTCCCAGTTCCAGTGTCCATTGGGCAGTAGCACCCACTTAGGGAAACAAACTAGAATTAAGGAACCTCCTCATCTCTTAATTCTGGTAACAAAGAGCAGGTATTATCTTTTCTCCTGCCAGTATCATTCAATTTGAATTATCTCCTATAATATAAATATATAATAAATTTACATAGCATCAAAACTAATGGTCATTGAATTGCATACATTTTTCTCATTTTATTGGCCACTGAGAAATTCAGTACTTACTGACCCTAATTTTCATAAAAATAAGTTGGTCTATTGATAAGAAATGGAGGGAAAAAGGCAAAGCCATATGCCAAATTTTAATAAGACTAGATAGATGCAGACAAATGAACTAGGAGCTAATATGGCACCAAAATGTCGGAGATAAAAGAACTCAACTGGAGCCTAACATAGAGGTGCCCTTCATCTTGAAAATTCAGTTTGATACCCAATCTTAATACAGTACTGGGCTTTCTCTCTCAGACATTGTTTTGTATATAAATTCACAGGCTCAGATGTATAGCTACCACTATAGCACAATTTGGAGATATACAACTTCTAACAGGATAGTATTAGAACAACTGAAATTATTACAACAAATTCTAATAAACAATTTCCTACAGTTTTCTAAAAAATAAATCACTTTATTTATAAAAAATAGATCAAATAAATTTAAATAAATCACTTATGTTAAATATACAGTGCTTTTGAAGAAATTTATTCTTAGTAAAACAGAACATCTGTGATAATGATTATCTAGAATTAACTCAAAGGAAAATTATTTTCTGTTAGTTGACTTTGAAAACATTGAAAGAAAGGAGACTTCATGTCCTACAGTTGTTAGAGAAGGAAATAAATCACAAAGCCCTTTAATAGTTACCAGAGAGAATCTGTTAGAATAATCAATAATTTTTAAAAATCAAGTAAGTGTAAAGGACTTCACCATTTCTAATGCCTATGACAACTGAGTAAGAAGGTATTATTATCACTTTATCCTAGAAACCAAGGCTCAAGCAAGGCTATCCAAGTGCTCCAGATCGAATTGCTAATAAACACCAGAGTTTAAATATGAACCCAAGTTTTAGCAATTTTCCACATTTAATGAACTACTAATCTACAGTATTCTGACTTTAACATATGGTACATTTTAATAAAATATTTACTCAGAGTCCTGGTTTGTTGCCAAGCAGGTGAAAGAGAAGTAGCTCTGATCAAATTTGGGAGGAGTATGGAACCTAACTCATCATGAGACTGCTTTCTTGTTTGAAAAAAAATCTCTGCAACAAATCCAGGTGCTTTAATGAAAGAGCAACCATCTGCAGAAGGCATGTTATTATAGTAACATTCTCTACCATATATGTAAACATCAGGAATAACAAACCAAAATCTTTTTAGGCACTTTCCATATAATCTGCCACACCTTTTAAATGAGTTGCATTTGCTCAACCTTCCACAGGATTGAAAGTCCTAGATCTTTGTGTTCCAATGCATTTATAATTTATAGTTGAACTTGAATTTCTTAATGTAAGTGCTAAAGCTAGTCTGTGTAAATAAACAACAAAGTCATGTACAAGAGAAAGAGCTCATTGAGCCAATAACTATAGAGACTAGGGCAGTAGCTCAGTGGTTGTATACCTGCCTAACATCTGTAAGTACTTCATTTTGGTCTCCTAATCCCAAAAGCTCAGCTGTTTTCTCTGCTATACCCCCTACTCAGCCATACCTGCTGTTGCTGACAGAGAGAGCCTCAGTTTCCCCCTTGCAAGCTATTTTAGTTGTCTATTTTAGTTGTCTCTAGTCCACATCCTTAATACCCTTTAATATCCTTGAAAATTCCTGGGCACTTTCTGAGAATGGAAAGTTCACAAATTCACAAAATCATAGATTTAGTCTCAGAGCATAGGTACCAAGGAAACTAAGAGATAAAGAGCAATACATAGAAAAGGGGTCAAAAAGATAACCCTGAAAGCCCTACTCCTGCCAGAACACTCTGTAAAATCCTCACATTCTCTGTAAAACTCTTCTGTCACTTGATAAATAACACAAAGACCCAATTTTTTTATAAACACATAAAAAACAAAGTGAATCATGCTTAATTTAGTACTATACAAAGTTCCTCCCCAGTTGAAAAATGTCTTTCTCTTCTACTTTCCAATATTTTTTCTCACTATGAGTTTGAGCATATTTTTATTTAATGTATTTATTCTTAAAAATATTTCATATTGAGGCTGGAGCAGTGGCACAAGGTGTAAGGTGTCTGCCTTGAGTGTGCTAGTGTAAGACGAACAGCGGTTCGATCCCCTGGCATCACATATGGTCTCCCAAGCCAGGAGCGATTTCTGAGCACATAGCCAGGAGTAACATCTGAGCATCATCGGGTGTGGCTGAAAAGCCAACAATAACAAAAAAAATTTCTTATTTCATTCTTGAAAACCTGGGAACTGTGGACAAACACAGAGACCTACCATCATTGCTTCTTCACCATCATTTTAGAAGCTCCTGAGTATCTAAGCACTGCTGTGCCCAAGCAATGCTGGACATAAACCCCAAAATTTAAAACAATAAATTAAAAGTAAACAAGTCACAACTTTTATAACTTTTATAAAATGGCATTTTAGCAGAAAGTTTATTAAATACAAATTTAATAATAGTATATATGGAGAGAGAGAAACTTTATCCTTTTCCCTGTCTACTCTATGAATACTCTAATATAAAAAAAGGAAATTTGAGTTGCTTTAAGTATTTTATGCATTAAAATTTTAAATTAGGAAAACTATCTAGCCACTACAGAATTCTCGCTTGCAAATGGTGCTGTGGGCAAACTGATATTATTTTAAATTTTTCTGTCATTAGAAGAGAAAGAAGTTTGCTTCTTCAGAGTTGGTGCATTTGTACTCAAACTTAACTGGATATTCATGGTGATGTTTATGAATTATAATCAGTTTCACTGCAGTTACTGACACACTCATTAATTGGTTCCCAGTGGCAGTTCATTATCAATATCACAAGCAGAACACTCTGCTCTCCTGGGCACAGAGGGTCCACTGAAAATAAAGCAGGCAGTGTTGCCGACCACTTTGGTGCCTAACCAGTCAGCTTCCTGGCCAACAGCAAGCTGGAGGCATGAACTCAAGGAGGCTGCAGGAATAAACAGCATGAGCACCTTCTCTTCCTCTGTGTGTTCTGACCATGCAACTTCACAGGGAACAGGGATTCCTCAAAAGGAACAGCCTCTGGCTCTCTTCATGATGTTCCTTCTCTCATCATCCTGCTTCACTTGGCTCTAAGGACTATTTTTGATTTTTTACTGCAGGGAGAGACAAAAAAAATGCAAAAACTCAAAAAAATATACCAAAAATCTTGTAGAGGGTTATTGATTCTTTCTCTGACCCCCCACGTCAGTGGGGAGCTTTGAAATCTAAGATGGACCCTACCAGACTCACCTCTAAGGAGTAAGTCAATAGAGGCTACAAGGACACACAACCTTGTCTAATAAGAAACTGAGTGGACAATATTAATTTTAAAAAGCACTAATGCCACACAAACTCAAATATCTTGGAATCAACTTGACTAAAAACGTGAAGGACCTACACAAAGAAAACTATAAAACTCTGCTCCAAGAAATAAGAGAGGACACATGGAAATGAAAGCACATACCCTGATCATGGATTGGCAGGATTAACATCATCAAAATGGCAGTACTCCCCAAAGCATTGTACAGATTTAATATGATCCTTCTAAAGATACCCATGACATTCTTCAAAGTGGGTCAGGCACTTTTGAAATTCATTTGGAACAATAAACACCCTAGAATAGCTAAAACAATCATTGGGGAAAAGAATATGGGAGGAATTACTTTCCCCAACTTTAAACTTTACTGCAAAGCAATAGTTATCAAAACATCATAGTATTGGAATAAAGACAGGCCCTCAGATCAGAGGAATAGGTTTGAAACTCAGAGAATGTTTCCCAGATATACAATCACCTAATTTTTGATAAAGGAGCAAAAAATCCTAAATGAAGCAAAGAAAGCCTCTTCAACAAGTGGTGTTGGCACAACTGGCTAGCCACTTGCAAAACATTGAACTTAGACCCCCCAGTTAACATCATGTAGGAAGGTAAAATCCAAATGGATGAAAGACCTCGATATCAGACCCGAAACCATAAAATATATAGAACAACACATAGGCAAAACATTCCAGGACATTGAGACTACAGGCATATTCAAGGAGGAAACTGCACTCTCAAAGCAAGTGAAAGCAGGGATTAACAGATGGGAATATATTAAGCTGAGAAGCTTCTGCACCTCAAAGGAAATAGCACCCAGGATACAAGAGCCACTCATGGAGTGGGAGAAACTATTCAGCCAATACCTATCCGATAAGGGGCTAAGCTCCAAAATATACAAGGCACTGACAGAACTTTACAAGAAAAAAAAACATCTAATCACATCAAAAAATGGGGAGAAGAAATGGACAGACACTTTGACAAAGAAGAAATACAAATGGCCAAAAGACACATGAAAAAATGCTCCACTTCACTAATCATCAGGGAGATGCAAAGCAAAACAACGATGAGGTACCACCTCACACCACAGAGAATGGCACACATCACAAAGAATGATGAACAAGCAGTGTTGGTGAGGATGTGGAGAGAAAGGAACTCTTATCCACTGCTGGTGGGAATGCCATCTAATTCAACCTTTATGGAAACCGATATGGAGATGCCTCCAAAAACTGGAAATCAAGCTCCTATATGATCCAGCTATGGCACTGCTAGGAATATACCCTAGGAACACAAAAATACAATACAAAAATTCCTTGCTTACACCTATATTCATTGCAGCACCATTTACCATAGCAAGACTTTAGAAACAACCCACAACAACCAAACAACCTTCAACAGATGAATGGCTAAAGAAACACAATGGAATATTTTGCAGCTGTCAGGAGAGATGAAGTGATGAAATTTACCTATACATGGATGTACATGGAATATAATATGCTGAGTAAAATAAGTCAGAGAGAGAGAGAAAAACACAGAATGGTCTCACTCATCTATGGGTTTTAAGAAAATTGAAAGACATTCTTGCAATAATAATTTTCAGACACAAAAGAGAGAAGGGCTGGAAGTTACAGCTTACCTCATGAAGCTCACCACAAAGAATGATGAGTTTAGTTAGATAAACAATTACATTTTGAACTATTCTAATAATGAGAATGTACAAGGGAAATAGAAAGCCTGTCTAGAGTATAGGCAGGAGTTGGGTGGGGAGGAGGGAGATTTGGAACATTGGTGATGGGAATGTTGCACTGGTGATGGTGGTGTTCTTTACATGACTGAAACCCAAACACAATCATGTTTGTAATCAAGGTGTTTAAATAAAAAACATATATAAGAATAAATAAATAAAAAATAAAAACACTAATGCTGGAGAGATAGTTAAGCAGGTACCCTCAACCTGAGTTCAATCCCCAGTACCTTATCTGGTCCCCTGAGCACTAAAAGAAGTAATAATTTATGAGTGCAGAGTCAGGAATAAGCCTTAAGTACTTCAGGGTATAACTTAAAATCAAACACACACACACACACACACACACACACTCACACACACACACACAGGATTGTATTTTAATTTTTGTAATAGGTACCTGTATCTATTGGTATTTGTTGGATATCCTCTATAAATCTGCTCCTGTACTGCCTTGCAGACAGAACCCTTGTATATTTATTTGTTTCAGGGGACCATGTAGAACAATTATCCTAGGGATTTTCCTTGAGGCTGAAAGCTTTGCAGACCACCAAAACAGAGATGGAGAAGAACAGCACAATGAGGGTGCTGTTGGATTACTGGCCCCACCATTTGTAAATATTGAGAAGCACTCAAACAGGTCTTTGCTACAGAATTAAAGTCCTGGTAGGTCCACAATCACTCCAAGTACCAAGGTATTCAACACAAATCATAGAAAGAGGACCATACTTCAAGCACACATTCTTAAATCTACCGCGGTAAACTATATTAAAACCTTCATAGTTTGAAATTTTGAATATACTCCTGATGGGGATCATTTGTTTCTGAGACTAAGTTATTACTAATTTCCCTAAGAACTATCCCTTGTAGGGGAGGTGGTTTAGTTCCTCTCTAAAAGACTGAGGTAGAGGGTGGGTGAGAATCCTACCAATCCGTCTTCTGATTGGGCCATTTCTATATCATTTGATTGGCTGTGTTAGCCAATCTCCTCAAGAGAAGCTGCTAGAGAGATGCTCTACTGGCCTAGCACCAGTAGAGGTGGCAGAACACCAAGCTCAGGGCTTTGGGCTTGACTACGTGTGGTCACCAGAAATGTCTTTCTAATGTTTGGCTTTACAGGCTTCTCAAAACTATTAGAAAGCACTTCAGAAACTCAAAGCAAGATTAAACTAATCAGCCCAGGCCTTGGCAAATTTTTACATGAGGTTAGAGAATTTAGCCCGATCTTTTGAATCTCATGATACATACAAAATGAACAATTAAGAAAAGCCATCACTAATGCAAATTTGCATGAGGAGAAGGCAAGCAAATGACATCACATTGAGCCAAAGAGCCTTAAGCTTAAAAAAACAGAACAGGGACAAGAGAGATAGCACAGCAGTAGGGTGTTTGCCTTGCATGCCCAGACCCAGGGCAGAACTGGGTTCGATTCCAGGTGCCCCATATGGTCATCAGAGCCAGGAGCGATTTCTGAGCACAGTGCAGGATTAACCCTTGAGAACGACAGGGTGTGACCCAAAACCAAAACAAAAATCAAAAACAAAAAAACAGCAAAACAAACAAGCAAACAAAAACATGTGGGGCCAGAGAGATAGCATTGGAAGTAAGGTATTTGCCTTTTATGTAGAAGGATCGTGGTTTGAATCCCGGCATCCCATATGGTTGGTTCCCTGTGCCTGCCAGGGGCGATTTCTGAGCATAGAGCCAGGAGTAACCCCCGAGCACTGCCGGGTGTGACCCAAAAGCAAAAATAAACAACAACCAAAAAAAAAAAAAATCATGCAATGAAATTAACATCTTGCCAATCTGCGCCAGAGTCCCTATTTGACTCCCTGGTAGAGTTTCAGGTCCGAGTTTGGACAGCATCTATAACTGGAGTCCCAGACTCCAAAATGAGGATCTGGTGAGATGTGGGTCTGGAAGAAACCATTGATGCAGAAAATAATCCACACAGTAAAAATGTACAAGAACATGTTCAGAAATTCAACACTTAACCAGGAATCCCATCACACAAGCTTTCTGCCTTAGAAGGAAGGCAGTTTACTGGAGGAAGACCAAAGTATGAGCACCTACCTTCCTCAGACTCCTGCTATTATTCATAAGAACCAGGCCACACCCGAGGGTGGGAGAAAAAAATTACAATTAGGGAATAATCCAATAATCCCATCACCAGATCACACCTTAGGGTGCAGTCTAAATATTGATTAAGGTGGGATCAGTAATTCAACAGGATGTCATCCCCCCATGAATGATCCCTATACTGGCTTGACATTGGGTCCCTCTCCTCCCTCACATAGAGAGAGCTCTGGTTAAAGGAGATAATACCTATCAAAACTGTTGCTTCAGGGCCATTTATAAGCCTCATTATTCATACTTAGCTTCTGACCAGTGTCTCAGCTACGTCTCTGGTTTTGTCCTGTTTTCCTTCAGATATCCTAGGTCCTCCTTTAATGCTATAAAAGCATTGTTGGAAAGAAATAAATGGTCTCTGTTCATCAGTCTAAGACCAGTATTTTTCAGATCATGATCTGGGGGTGGGGGGAGAATATCTTCAGTCCCTGACCACACCCAGAGGTTAGTCAATACGGTCATCACAACACTAGCACATGATTCCTGGGTGCAGTAATAAGGAACCATCAGATCTTTGAAATGTTTGTTGTTGTAATCATCCTTGCTCCAAGATCCCTGAGCTATGACATTCAGGAAGCTTTGAAATCCCAATCTCCCCATGCTCATGGTTGTAGGAATATTATGGTCAGTGGGCAACTCAGTGAATACATTTTATCTTCTCTACTTGTTCACAATATTAATATCTGCTCATGTGCTAGAATAGTTATTGAAAAAGTCAGATGAGGCAAGGCCTAGGGAAATACTTGGAAGTTCAAATACTCGGGAGTTCAGATTCCATCTCGGACAGTGCTCTACCACACTGAGAAGCAATGTGATTTTGTCCTTGATAACGCTATTTCATCAGAACAAACAGGCTAGCAAGATTCAGGCTAAGAAAATCATAAAGGCCATGGATTTAGCTCTATAGTTGAGCACATTATCCATGTATAAGGGTCTGAATTTGATCTGGGGTATGAAATAAAACCTAAATAAGTGAGCACAAAAGTCTTGAGTGGCTAATGAAGTGCTGAAATGGGATTTTGGTTAATTCCAATGTGGAATACAAATACATGAGCCCATAATTAACTAAGAGCAGAGTGTGAAGAGAGAAGCCTGGTACTCTATCAGTCAGACACATAACTAACAGTCTCTCCTGAGCTCTCCTAGAAATCCAGAATACAAATTCTTTAACTCTTATTAATAAGGTCTCAAGATAGAGATCAGAAGGATGTTGAAGAAATTCCTTGAACTGTTGAGTAATTTCTTTCACAATCTCCTGATCAATACTCTGATGACATGTGTGACTCCACTATGCCCTTCCGTCCTCCCCCCTTAAAAAAAATTAAAAGAAGTGTCTCCCTTGATTCATCTCTTGCTTCAAATCTAAGAAGTGAGATTGATAAAAAAAAAAAATCCTACTTTAGTCATTTACTCCCCAATTTACTTCTATTTAAGCCACAATAATTATCTCTCCCCCAAATTTCTGGAACAATTTGAATAAACTTTTTTTCTATCAGTGGTTCTACATACCTTTACTCATCAGAACTGCCAAGATATGATTTCTCAAGACTTGTAAGATCCCAAAGATCTGCTCAAAATTCTGAATTTGCTTCAGGAAGAATAAAATCCCCAATCCTTATCATAGAAAGAGAAATCTTGGTAACCTGGCCCCTCGTTTGTGTCCTTAGGAATAACTTTCCACATTCCTCTTATTTTCTCATCATCAAACCTTCCTCCAAGTGTACTAGCCAACATGATCTCTATGGAAATATATATTCCAATGTGCTTCCACCTTGGAATAATTTCACTCACCTCTCCACCCATTACTTTTTCTTTTTCTATGGTTCATAATCTGTAGTTTAAGTTCTGTTCAAATGTCACCTTTACTTTGTGGTTATTATTGCTGTTTTATTGTTTGGAGCCACACCAGATGAGGATAGTGCTTACTTTTGGCTCTCCATTTAAGAATACTCCTAGTGGGGCTCAGAGGACCCTATGTGCAGTTTTGAAATCTGTATCTGCCGTATGCAAGGCAAGCACCCTATTATTGTTCTGGCCCCTAAAATGTCACCTTTTCAAAAAGGACAATAATTAATTGTACTCATACTATTCTATTAAAATAATATGGATATATATGCTTATGGTCACACCCACACTTAGGCACACATGAATGTAAATACATCTCCTTGCTGATAAATTAATACACTTAATACCATCTTCTAAAATCCATTTGTTTACATTTCTATTGTATATTATCTATTATTATTTATCATTAGGACATAGACTTCTAAAAGTATAAATTAATTTTTTATTTCTCTATTTCAGTGTCAGAACAGTGTATAATATCTGTGTATATATTATATTTAGTAAATGTATGATGCAGGAATAATTGAATAAATTCACTAGTTTGAGCATTGGAAAAACTGTTTTTACTGAGTACCAAAATGAAACTATTATATTATAATTAATTCACTCTGACAATGCAGAAGGTAGTAATGACCTCAGCAAGCAATTCCCAGGGAACAGAGAGTCATATTAACTTTGGTGTCATAATAACAACTCTAAATTATATGGCTAAATCTCTATGGTCTTATAAAAAAATTGTCTCCAAGCAAGAGAAACCACCTCTTAAAATTCATTATGAAGTAACTAGGCCATAAATAATTTATATGTTACCTGTGTTCTCTTTGCTAATGCTTAAGTACTTTTAATATTCCATCCCTTCTGCTTCTTCAGCTATATCATAGACAGCAATTTCATGCCACACAGAATATAGATCTAACAGGTGCATTTTTTCCAGGGTAAAATTTTCTTACTTCTGAGGAGAAAAAAGTAAAAAGAGAGCTATAGTAAAGTCATCTTTTTGAGGTTGAGAAAAGCCAGCAAAATAGTAAGATTTGAAAAAACTTAGGAGATGGAAAAATAGTCATCACTCATTTGCTTTAAAAGTCGCATGATGATTAATAGAATGTGTGTGCTATAATATATATATTGACTAATTGCAACACTGATGTGTGAAATAAGGAAGAAACTCCCTATTTTCTTCCCCATAAGCAATTATTAGAGCATTAGATAGTTTCAATAAACTATACTGAATTAAAAACAATCTGGTCACATGATAAATTCAAAAATGTAAATTTTGTTTTCCAAAGTGCTTTTATTAGAACCAGCTCGCTGAAAGCTATTAAGTTGAATTTAAACAAAATACAATTTTGTCTGTTGATGAATTCTGACCAGCTTATAGTCTATTTTGGAGAAGTGCCAAGAAAAAAAGTTGTCTTACTTAATTTTATGCTAATTTGGTCTCCTTAATTAGACACCTATTGTACTTTATGATTTATGAGTAAGGCTTCTTGATACTTCATACATATTTTTTACTCCTTATATTAATCCTTTGAGAAAAGTATTATGCATATCTTTACCCTATTATGTCTGTAAAATAACTGAAAATTAGAATTTTATTTCTCAAGATGACAAATGTTAAGCCTGAGATGTATTGCTTGCAAGGTTATTCCAGAGTATTTAAATTATGACAGCTGGATTCTACTAACAAAGCTCTTCTGAAGTTAGAAGAGCTAACATATTCTATATTCTATTATGCACAATATAGAAGGTACATAATGAATGCTTGACTAAATTGAACTGAATTCTTCTCTCATAAACTATTAAAATTAATTTGTTTTTATTTATCTATATTTATATGAAAGTATTTTTATATAACAATCTATATGGCTGATATATAAAAGCACACAAAATTATATATTTAACTATATAAAAATCCATTTGGCTTTCCTTTATATGCCCCCAAACCCGATCCTTCCATAAATTTATACATATGATTCAATTTATATACCACAATAAATGTTTGAGTCTTCATCATTGTACACAATATTTAGTTTAACTTTATTTTTCTTTCATACTTTTGCCCTACTCCAATAATGCATAGAGATGAATTTCTTGAAAACTCTCAGTACTTTCAGAATAGAGTAATTTTGGTAGCTGCAAAGGAACAGCTCTAATGAGTTTAGCTAGAGAATCTTCTCACCAGGAAATGATTGAAGACAAGGAGATAACCTCTCATTAATTCCTTATTAACTATTTTCATCAGGATTTTATCACTGCCTCACTCAAAGCATTGACAATTGCCAGCAGGCTTTGGTGCTTAAACTCATTAAGTTGACAAGGTGGAAAAGATCTAGACTGCCAGTAGGGTCTTTCTTGGGTTCCATCCTCAATAAAGGAGCCTTATTTGGTGAAAATGTGAAACCCTTGTTTTTTAGAATTGAAATGTCCAATTTCTGTTTGTTTGTTTGTTTGTTTGTTTGTTTTGGCCACACCTGGTGACACTCAGGGATTACTCCTGGCTATTTACTCAGAAATCACTCCTGGCTTGGGGGACCATATGGGACGCCAGGGGATGGAACCGCGGTCCATCCTAAGCTAGTGTATGCAAAGCAGACGCCTTACCAAGTGTGCCACCGCTCCGCCCCCAGTGTCCAGTTTCTTTATTGTCTTGATTAATTTAAGAACCTGACGCAGGGCCCGGAGAGATAGCATAGCGGCATTTGCCTTGCAAGCAGCCGATCCCGGTGTCCCGTATGGTCGCCAGTGCCTGCCAGGAGCTATTTCTGAGCAGACAGCCAGGAGTAACCCCTGAGCAATGCCAGGTGTGACCCAAAAAAAAAAAAAAAAAAAAAAAAAAGAACCTGACACAAATTACCTCTCTCAGTAAAAACTCCTATACTTGCTTTACAATTGGAAACATGAAGGCTGATATACAAACACCATCAGCACTTTTACTAGGATGGGGCTCCCATCATCATTGGTGGTACACACTCCAAGTCCTGGCTATGGAGGAGTAAGCCTTTTCCTGTGGGAAGAACTCTTCCATTCAGACCCCCAGAAACCTGATGTGTCTTTGTTGTTGTTGTTGGTGGTGGTGGTGGTGGTGGTGGTGGTGGTGGTGGTGGTTGGTGGTGGTGTATAAAGGAGTGAAAAGAGAAGAGGAAACTTCTATTCCAGTGAAAACAATCAAGGTAGTGACAAGTATCTTCTATAGCCAGATTCTTCTGTGATCAGAATCACAGTTTTCATTCTGTTAAAGTAATAAACACTCTTTTTAGAGACCCACATATCTCCAATTTCAAGTCTATGCTAGCAGATTGAGCACAACAGATTCTTTGACTTTAGGATGTGACATATGATTCAGATGGAGCATCTTTCTATAATGTTATTGGCTCCTATAATTTTATTGACTCAAGAACTTGTCCATGTGGCCCACTCAGAGCCGTTAAATAGATAAAGGTCTTCTTCTAAGTCTCTCATAGTACACATATGTATATACCTATATACATACTACATACCTATGGATTATGTAATATATATATACCTTCTTACATGATATATATAGTAAAGAATCTGCATTATAGGAAATTTTGCTTAGATTTGGATTTGAGACACCACTCAGACAGTCACTGTATGTGTGATCATGGGTTGTCATTCAGTTGTTTTTAACCTCTGTTTTTAAAAATTCTTTTAGTAAGAGTAACTGAAGTACTGTATCACATGGAAGATGTAACTATTAAAGGAAATATGAAGCAGGAAAGATAGTACAATGGGTAAGGCACTTGCCTTCTGTACCCAGTTTCAATCCCCAGTACAATGTATGAGATCCCAGAATGCTTCTGTAGTAATCCCAAAACATAGCTGTATATGGCTTCCCAAATCAAAATATATATAAATGCAAAATAATGTGAAAAGAGTCATATATGTGTATAATATATGTAATTTATTTATATTTGGATTTGGGACCACACCCAGTGGTGCTCAGGGTTTACTTCTGGTTCTGCACTCAGAAATCACTCCTGGCATCTAGGGTATCAGAGATCCAACCTGTCTCAAACTACTTTACTATTTACTAGATAATTAAATTACAATTCATGTGTTAGGTAATTTTTTGCGGGTTTTACTTTAGATTCCCAGAAAGACATTCACAATATATTCCATGGGATTTGAAACCCAGAAATAGTTAGGTCTAAAAGTTCTGTACTCTGTAGGAAATGAATGTCTAAAAATTAAAATCAAATCAGAACTTTTTTTTTTACTTAAGAGAAGACAAAAGTAATGTGGATCAAAATCTTATCCTCAAAATACAAGTTGAGCATTTGGATTGTTTTGTTTTGTTTTGGAGTCACAAGCACTATTTAGGGTTTACTTTGGCTCTATGCTCAGGAATCACTCCCAGTGATACTTGGAGGCCAAATGAGGTTCTGGGGATTGAACTCTAGTTAATGAAGTGCAAGGCCAGCACCCTACCAATGGTACTATGACTTTGCCCCTAGTATTATTGGATAAAAGACACATGAAGGTGTGCTAATAGAGATATCTTTTCTATGTCATTTCATCTTCATTAAGCAAGTTTGATTTGGACTTTCTACAATTTTCAGTCAATGAATCTTTGCTTCTCTGTGTCATCAGAGATGAAAATTCTGAACTGCCTTTTAGTTCTTTTTATTCACAAGACCAAAACCTAGAGGATAACATTAAAGTTATTCTTCCACACTAATATGCCTCCAAAACGGAATTGGGGGGGGTATGTTGATTACACGCGGCAGTGCTCAGGAGTTACACCTGGCTCTGTGCTTATAAGTCTTTCCTGGCAAGCTCAGTGGACCATATGGGATGCCAGGGATTAAACCCAGGTTCGTACCAGGTCGGCTGCCTGCAAGGCAAACACCCTACCACTGTGCTATTGCTCCTACCCAACAGAGAAAATTTTTATATAATACAAATTGGTTGGAGTTTCCATTTCTTCAAGTATGGAAGAAATTTACCTGAAAGAACAAGCAGGTAGGCAGAATAGCTACTGTTAAACAAAAATAAGCAACTAGTTATTTCAATGCCTACTTCTGAGGTCTCCAAAGAAAGTCATCCGCATAGATCAGAATGTTCTGGAGAAGAATACCAGAGATTCTCTGGTGGTCCAAAATTAGAGAAAGGAAAAAGTAAAGAAGGAAACTTAAAGTCACAGCTGGACCAATTAAGGATCATGATGCCAATAGACAGGTCTGGTTCCATATGCATTAATTTGTTCCAAAATCCAGAGTTGTTTCATTTTAATAATATCTTTATTTAAATACCATGATTACAAACATGTTTGTAGTTGGGTTTCAGAGTTTTGCTAAAATTTGTAATTATAGAAATCAGTATTATTCCTTTCCTCATGCCTGAACTGCAAATAATTCCATTCGCAGCCCCTAAATTTATTTTAAATGCCCTATTTTTTATTACTTTGCTCAAGTAATTTTTTAAAAGAAATTAAATTAAAAATGTGTTTGTCCTGGGTGTCAGGCATGCGATATGCACACAAACATATACACTCACACACACTAATAGTGCTGCTGTGTTTTTCCCTCTCTCATATCTCTCTCTCTCACACACACACACACATACACATGCACACACACACACATACTAGATAGTGCTGCTGTCTTTTTCTCTCTCTTTCTGTCTTCCACACACATCTTGTCTCTAATTTATAAATCTTTCATTTTCAAAATATATTTCTCCTTCTTCAGTTTATTTAAATTAAATCAGCCTCCAAATTTTCCTCGTCTTCATGAAGTTCTATCCACAGTTTCTCATTTCTTTAGAATATATTTGTTAAATCCTGTGATTGCAGACAATAGAAAAAAGAGTGCAAATATAACATCAGATCCAATGGCATGCTAGTAATTTCTCTTCTGACTTCTTCACTAACACTATCCTCTAATAATGTTTTCATGTGTAATATTCTTCAACACTCATACCACTATTATATTTCTGATGACCAATTTTAAACTATCAATATCAAGTCTGAGACAGATGGGCAGTATTATATTTTTATGCAACAGTTCTACTTTAAAGTTTGTGTATAAACAACTTTTAGAGCATGGCTATATGTAAAATGTAAAAAGAAATTAGAAAGTTTTAAGTATTAAGTCTTAATTACCTCTCTAAAATATAAATCTGAGAGTTACTATAATATAAATATATAAATATATTATACATATATAAATATAATTCCGAGGGTTATTATAGATTTGCATCATTTAATTTTAATGATGACTGTTTTAAAAACAGAAAAATTGGGGCCGGGCGGTGGCGCTAAAGGTAAGGTGCCTGCCTTGCCTGCACTAGCCTTGGACGGACCGCGGTTCAATCCCCCGGCGTCCCATATGGTCCCCCAAGCCAGGAGCAACTTCTGAGCACATAGCCATGAGTAACCCCTGAGCGTTACCGGATGTGGCCCAAAAACCAAAAAAAAAAAAAACCAGAAAAATTCTTTACAATTTCAGAGAGATGTCTGATGACCTGAACCTAACTGTGTTCAACAAACTGTTATTCCTTCTCTTATTTGCCTTCTTCTGAATAAAACCCACTTTAAGACATTTTTAATAAAAGAAGATGGGAGTACTGAAAACCAGGAAAATTGGAGTTTGCTTGAGCTAGAGTGGAAAAAAAGAAGAATGACCCTTCCCTGAAATGTGAAAAGGAACAACAAATAAGAACTAGGGCATGTCTGATGAAAGAAACATGTGACAGACCCCGAGAGAGAGATAAAGTTCATGCATTCAGCAAAGAGTAAGAAGATGAGTGTGGTTATTATGGAGCATACATGTAGTAGATGCTGAAAGTGTTGTTTGAAGAGACCATTGAGGCTAGGGCATGGAAAACCTTCTAGTCACAATATGGATTTGTTTCAAATTGAATGATGAAGGTATTGGAAGATGCACTACTACAAATTAAATATCAAACACATGTATTTAAGTTTTCTGATAGACTTGCCAAAAAATGCAAAGCATGAAAAAATAATTACAATTGTATTTAACCCGATATTTCTAAACATCCTTATTTATAAATATTATAATGCTTGATCTTGACAGTTTTTAAATGGCAATGAAACTGTGTTGGGGGAACAGTAATCATTGAGTATTTTACATCTCTATAGAGAAAGGAACAAAAATGGGCATCTAAATGCCCCATCTCTCTGATCTTGGCAACATGTCCCTCTCTATCTCAAGGTTACACTAGAACGTGGCCCATACATGGAAGCCTAAATCTTGCTTTTTGCGGTGTATGTCAGAAAATACTTAACTAAAAGAGTCACTTTATTCTTTTCTTTATAAAAGTAGAGTCTTGGCAGCCATCTTTCTATTGAATTGCTGTCAGGTAAGTCTTTGCCCAAGGTCAACATAACAAGCTTTTCTGCCAGTAACCAAGGCCGACCTTAATATATTCAAAGGCTTTATGTCAGGTTCCAACTGCTGAAGATTGAGCTGATAATCGTAGGTATTTGGCAGAGACATTAGCATTTCTGTCTGTGTGGATTTCAACACCCTATTAACTATTCTGAGGAATCATTTACCCAGTGGGGAGAAGTATAAAGTTGAGTTAGGGATTTTTAGCTGCCCACCATTGATAATGCCATTGAATTCCCTCTCACTTACTGTATGGAGAAACTTACCAAGTCACACATGTCACTCTGGCTCCTACTGAACATGAAAACTTAAAAATTTCAGAAAAAGCATTGGAGGCTATTGCTGAGTAGGGAAAAACATGTTCCTCTCTGAGATCCTTCTGTGAAGGTTCCTGCAAATCATTTTCTTGGAACAAAGTAAGTGATTTTTGGTTTTCTGTTTTTAGGTTTTTGTCCTTCCAAAGAGCACTGAAGCTTGCCTTTCCTCCAGGCTACAGCCCAATTGTGCTGCAATTTAGTCTCCTTTACCCAACTAATGCACTCTGTCTTTAAGTCTAAAAGACAACAACATGAAATATCACAGTGTTGATAAATTACAACCCAGGAGAATGCCCAGAGCAAAGTGTAAAGGAAATTAGAGGGGTCTTTTTTCTGTTTAAAAAGCCAATTAAACTATTTTGAACTGAAATAAAAGGCATTTAAGCATCAACAATGGAAATAGATCCTTGTGGAGGAGCCACAGATGTTCATATCTTTATCCTTTTCCTACATGATTCATTATCTGAAGCCCAGAACGTGCTGCAGTATGCTCACTGAGCACCCTGACTTACACATAAGGGGGATTCAATGTGCACTTGATAGAGTAAGGGACAGAGTTCCTACCAGAATCTGAAACATCAGAGGAGAACATATTCCTTGTGTTGTGCTATGTTGGCTTGAGGTTAAAGAAAAAGGAACATTTTAAGATTTGACATTTGGTGAGAGGTATGCTACAAATATCTTCTCCTCCTAGTTGACTATTTATCTTATGGCAAAAAAAGAGCTGGTGGGTTTCTACATAAATGCCTTCTCAGCATCCCTGTGTCTTGTGGCAGAGAACATCAATTTCTCTATAAAACTGGTAAAACTTTTCCTAATCTTTACAATCCCCAATGACAATATGAATTGAGAATGTTCATGGTTAGGATCAGTCTTAGAAATGAACCTTGACTCAGTATTGTAGTGAAAGTTCCTACTCTAGAACTCTCTGTAGAGCTGGGTTAAAGTCGGTACTGCTGAGATACCTACTTTGATAGCCCTGTATCCTGCCATTTCCCTGACCCAACCTGTTCCCTTGTGTTCTCCCTTCATCCTGAGCTCCCTCCTCAATAAATCACATGTACTGTTTTATGGTTAAGAAAAAAAAGTAAAGAATCTTCAGTTAAGACCATGATAAAAAAAAAGAAGAAAAAACTGACTGTGGATAGATAAAAGAGAGCTTACATGTTAACTCCTTTAAAAGAAAATCAGAAATTCCTATGGGAATTTTCATAACAATACTTACTATGTTTTAGAATTATTCTAGGAGATTCTCTTTGTGCATATCAATAGCAATGTGATCAGAGATTTTAAATATGTAACACAAGTCAGCAGTTCAGATAGGTTACTTTTTGTTTTCCAGTAGCTGATGCTATCACAAGTGAACTGATCATATCTGAGACTCCATGAGAACTGATGTACCTTCAAAACCTGTCAAATCTGTTAGTTCTTAATGTAATGTAATGAATAATGATTAACATTATCGGGGCATTTCTAACTGTATTTTTCCCTAAATAAAGCACAATTTGATTGGCCATATCTAATGCTGCTTTAGATACATCTTTTTTCCTTCACTTTAATTTATAGAATTTAGTGGCAAAAAAGAAACACACTAGTCTCATAATTTGATCATCATAAACCACATTTGTAGCCAGCAAACCAAACAGGATCTATTTACACACATCAAAAATAAAAATCAACAAAAATAGCTTATGAAATGAAGGCTGAATAAGGATAAAAAACTGTTTCCTATATCAGTATATGTTTGATTTGCACCTGAATTTCACAGATGCAGAAATTTGTAAGATATTAAATAATATACTTTAAATACATATATTCATTGCAAGCAAGTTTTGTTTGAAAAAATAAAATACAAATCTTCCTACAATATTAGAAAGAAATGTCTTAAATCTACAAATCATTTTAAAATGCATAAAAATAGATCATGAAAATATGGATGAATGGATGGATAGATAAATAGGTGGATGGATGAATAAATAGATGGATGGACAGATGGACAGTTGTGATTAAGCAAATACAGTAAAGTTGTAATAATGGCAAGCAGTAAAATAAATTTTTTTCACATGTAATTCTTCCATTCTGTCTATAAGTAACAAGTTTTAATAATAAATTTTAGTGGAAATAAAGAAACTTTATGTTAGGATTTTAAAAAAATATTTAAAAATATTTTTTAATTTTTTAAAATATTCCTGGAAAGCATAAGAAAGACTCTGAATGTTTCTTTGAATATAGAAATACCTAAAAAGAGTATTCTTCACTGAGGAAATAATAAAAGCCGAAATCTTAAAAAGTGATAGACTGTTCAGAAACATCCAAACAAAGCATGATCAGTATAAGGGGTGGGGTATGAAATAAGGCTGAAGTCACACTATGCATGGATCAATCTGAAATATTTTCTATATCTGGATACAGTAAGCAGCTAGTGTTGAAATTTCACACCAAAGGACTAAATATCAATCATGGGAACCTAGTTCAGCCTCTTGCTGATCTCTCTGTGCATGTGGGCTTCAAATTTACATAGACAGAGACCCCAGGAAGATAGTTCACAGAGCTATTCTGCATTCATCTTCATATCACATGTTTCCCTGAGTCTCAAAGAGAGAACCCCCAAAATAGTTTTATTCCTAACTATTTTACCTGTTATTGATACCATTGTAACTAGTGTTATTTTCCTAAGTTTCTGTTATTCTTAGAGTTTAGCTATACTAAACCAGAATATATATATGTATATGTATATATATATATGTATATGTATATATATATATATAAATTTTAAATCGTGTCTTTGTAATTGAAACATTATTTCTTATAGACATTTTGTGGATTTGGGGGATTTTTATAAACATAGTCTCATGTCTTCTAAAATATAGTGATAGTCTTACTTTATTTATTTTTTTAAAGTGAATCTAACTTTATATTTTTATCTTTTTTTCTTTTTTTAAACATCTTGATTACAAATATGATTGTGATTAGGTTTCAGTCATGTGAAGAACACCCCCATTCACCAATGCAACATTCCCACCACCAATGTCCCAAATTTCCCTCCATCCCACCCCACCCCATCTCACCTGTACTCTAGACAGGCTTTCCAGTTCCCTCATTCATTCACATGATTATGGTAGTTCTCAGTCTTGCTTAATTGGAGATCCCAAATGTTGTGTACAAATTAATACATATTATGAGGTTATCTTAGTCATATAACCTATCTCCATTATAAAAGTATTCTTCAGCTTCCCCCCAAATTCCCTTTCAGCTAATAACACCATACATACAGTCATCACTGTATGACTAATATCTAACAATATTTTTGTTTACTTTAACTTACTTTATTATGTTACTTTTGAGTTTTTCCATATTTTCATATGTACCTATAGGTTTAAAAACTGTATTTCCCACACTTGTGTATTTTTCTGTTCATTTATCTTCTGCCCCAGGCCATCTAGTTCAATGCTTTAACTAAATTTCTCATGGAGAGTGTTTTGCCTTCTCCCTAAATTGGTTGGAATAAATAAAGTTCTGTTTTATAATGAATTCACTGCCATCTTTTGAAATTCGTCGTTTCTGCAGCTGACATTAGAACATACCAATTTAATAAGTAAAATGATGATATTCTATTGAGACTATAACAAATTTTAAAGAGCAATGAATCCTTCATTGTATTTTATAACAATGTATTTGTAATTCATGTGCTTTTCTGAGCCCTGGAACAAAATGGGAACTCAAGAAGAACTAATTGCAATGACATCTTCCCTTTAAAAAGAGATCATATTTATAATCTGAATTACTGTTTATATTCCCTGGAGATTATCAGTCTTCTTAAGATAATTTCTTTATGATATTCCTGGCATGTATCAGAGTAAAAAATTAGTTAGATGTTTATAAAATAAAATATTTAATAAAAAAGTTATCAATGTCAAAAAAGTCAGGAAAAAATTAAGACATTTAATAATGAAGATCTAAACATAACACCATTCAAGACTTGTTGCTGCTAAAATATCCTTATTTGATCTAAGACATTACCAACATCAGTGGTCAGTATTCACAGGGACAGAGAGATAATTCTTCAGCCTAAGAGTATGCTTTATGGGGTCTGAGTGATAGCACAGCAGTAGGGTGTTTGCCTAGCATGCTGCCTACCCAGGACAAATCCAGGTTCAATCCCCTGCATCCCATATGGTACACTGAGCCTGCCAAGAGCAATTTCTTTTTTTTTTTTTTTTTTTTTTTTTTGGTTTTTGGGCCACACCTGGCGGTGCTCAGGGGTTACTCCTGACTGTCTGCTCAGAAATAGCTCCTGGCAGGCACGGGGGACCATATGGGACACCGGGATTCGAACCAACCACCTTTGGTCCTGGATCAGCTGCTTGCAAGGCAAACGCTGCTGTGCTATCTCTCCGGGCCCGCCAAGAGCAATTTCTGAGAGCAGAGCTAAGAGTAACCCGTGAGCACTGCCATGTTTGGTCAAAAAGAAAAAAAACTAACAAAAACAAGAGCATGCTTTGCATGTAAGAGGCCTAAATTTTATCCTGGGCCCACATTGAAAAGCAATCACGTGGTCCCTGAGCAATGCCAGGGGTAACCTGAGGTACAGAAATTGATGTAACCCCCAAGCAACAATGGGCATAGCCCTCAAAGATAATAAATAAAATTTAAAAAGTGAATGTATATTGAATGGATATTTAAAATAAAATAACGCTACAGCATGTGGTTATGAATTTTATACTTTGAACAATATAAAAAACTAAACTATTACAAAAGCTGTTTCTTAGAAAAATATGCTCAACATAAGTTTTTGAGCAATAATATTTCAATTACACAAGATTACACCAATCTTTGATGGAAAGGAATCTCCCTTGTTTATGTTCCCTCTTCTATCTGATAGACTTGGCTTACTTATATTCTGAAATAACCATGAACCAAATAAGAAGTTCCCCTTGACAAATTTTAAAAGCAATAATACATATAAACACACATGGAATAATCAAGTTCATTTTCAGTTTATTGCTAAAAGATATAGGGAGCGGCCATATTCCCCAGGAAGTTTTTAAAACACCTTGGTTTGGGCTTGTTGAAAATAAAAACAAACAAACAAAAAAACCTTGGGTTTAATATCTTTAAAATAATAATAAAATTCAGGGCCAGAGAGATAGCATGGAGGTAAGGCATTTGCCTTGAATGCAGAAAGTTGGTAGTTCGAATCCCAGCATCCCATATGGTCCCCCGAGCCTGCCAGGAGCGATTTCTGAGCGTAGAGCCAGATTAACCCCTGAGTACTGCTGGGTGTGACCCAAAAACCAAAATAATAATAATAATAATAATAATAATAATAAATGCTTATTAATTTGGGTTTCCCTGTTTCAACATATTACTATATATTATCCTTTCCTTACTACTCATGTGTTCAAAAATAAAAGGCAATAATATGTATTTATATAGATCCAGAAGTATTTTTATTTACAACAATAAGTGTTGGTCTTTTGCCTTTAAAATAATTATAGAGGTCAGAGGAATGATACAATGAGTAGGATCTTTGTCTTTCATTCAGCCTACCTGGGTCAGTCTCTAGCATCTAATATAGTCTTATGAACCAACCTGAAATGATTCCTGAATGCTGAGCTAGGAATAAGCCCTGGGAACTGACAGATATGCCCCCAAATATAAAAACCTGGTATGATGAACAGCAGCACAATGGAGTGATCTCTGAGCACAGAATTTGGTGTCAGCCCTGAAAATTACCAAGTGAGACTCCCAACAAAATAAAGAAATGCAATGAAATGGTTGTGAATTGTGACACTGACACTGAGATACAGGGGATTTCTAGCACTTCAGAATAAGAACAGTTGTAATCAAAAGCTCTATGAACATGGGGGCTTAAATTTCTGTACCTCCCTATCAGTTCCACATGAATCATCGATCACCTATTGTCTTTTCTCTAACCTTGCTTTATAAAGTGATTTGTTTACACTTATTTATTTAAGGTTATTACATTATTTACAGCCTGTTCATTGATATTCTGTCTCTAAAAGTGACAGAAAAACAATATGATTTCTTGCCTTTCCTAAATATCTAAGCAGAGAAAAGCTATTAAGCAAAGCTCTTGAAATTCACAAATGCAGCAAGATAAAAATCGTTGCAGAATTTTTAAAGTCTGTGCGATGCCTTTTGATCTTGATGTATTACAATTCCACCCTCACTCGCCCATCCACAGTGATGCCTTCAATATTTCTTTTTTGCTCTAATACACATCTCACGACTTTAAACTGACAAATCTAAAGGCATAAATTTTAGATGCATTTTGCAAAACAGCAAGGCTGAGGACAAACTGTACATTCTGAGTATTATAGCTCGTTCTAATTCATACCATTTTCAAACACTTTTTTTTCTCCCTTTGGAGGCTTTTGGATCATATTTCAAACAAATATCAGTGCTTTGTGTTTATGCCATGTAATAAAGACTCTCTGAACCTGTCTATTGGATAATATCTGTTTGCCAAATCATCTCAGTTCTGGAGAGAAATGGAATCTATTTTGAGTCCCAGTATAAAAGAGGTCCCAAAATAAACACTTAAAATATGCGTATTGGGACTTTTCTATATAGTTTTCAGGTTTTATCACTGATATAGATTCTATCCATAAGTGAGTTCAGTATGAGGTGGAATAACTGAAAGATGTGCACCACTTCCAGTGTACTAAAGCGTCATTACAAAGTATTATCGGCTTACTTCACTTAACATATCTTCCAGTTCCAGCCATGTTGCAGCAAATTGCATTATTCTTTATAGCTATGCAGTATTCCATTGTATATATGTACCACATCTTCATGATACACACTCCTCTTTTTGGACGTCTAGTGAGTAGAAAAGGATGAAAGGATGGGTGGGGAACAGGGGTTAACAGAACTCAAGTGGATTTGTAGTATTAAGAACTAGGAATTACCCCTGAGCACAGTAGGGTGTGGCTCCAAAACAAAACAAACATGACTAAAAACCTAAGTGTCTAGTGAATATCTTATTTATCACTTTTTCTCTTCCTAACAAAATAAACTGGGATTAATTGATGTGCAGAGAAAGATCTTTTGTTAAATTTAAACTATAAAACAATTAGATTAGAGGGATTAGGTGCTTTCAAAGAGGAAAACTGGAAAGAATCTTCCTTAATGATGATAAAGTGGCCAAGATAGAAATAAAAATGGGCATTCTTTAAGCACTGTGAGTATCATTTAAGAGAAGACGAAGCTTAGAATCTTTTTGTGGGAAAGAAGGGCATGAAAGACAAGTTCCATCTCCTTCCCTTTTCTCTTCTCAAGTATTCTGTCTCACAAATGAAATGAGATGAACCGATAACACTCTCAGTAGGACAGTAATGAACTCATAGCAACAGTTTTGCTTACCCATAAGTCAATACCTATAAGAATAAAAATGCAATCTGAGCAATCAATAAAATTTATTTCAATGGAAATATCTAAAACAATAAGACACATGTGAGATTAAATTGAGCACTGAGTTTTTTAGCCCAATATATCCAAATAGTGTCAGTCCCAATTGCAAAATGGTTCAATATAAAATCAATGGCACCTAGTGTTTTAAACCCAGTGTATGTTCAATGTAAGGATTTCATCTTTGACAAAGCATATTTTGAATGCTCAATAGACACATGAGACTAGTGGTCAAGTCTATCGGATAAATATACCTATCCCATTGAGAAAAACCCCACAATTTAAACACATCATCTTTGTTTTACAGACAAGAGAAATGCAGCTTAGAGAAGTAAAGCAACTTAATCAAGAATTATGATTTAAAATCTTGCCTAATTGTCTAATTCTAACCTGTGTGTTTGTCCATCTACACTGATACTTTGGGCTTCTTGATGAGGAAGCAGGAATAATAGGTACATCTCTAAGATCAATATGAAATCAGTGAAATGAAAGAAGAAAATGCCATATAAATATTCTATTGTCAACAGCATTTTAATTCTACCCACCATGTTTTAAAATATTTTTTAAAAATCTGTCCAGGAGTCCAATATATTGTATACATTTTGCCTTGCATGGTACCAACATAGGGTTAATCCCCAGAACCTTATATAATCTTCTAGCACTTCCAGGAATGATCTCTAATTGTAGAGTCATGACTAAGCCTGAGGCATCACTGGATATGACCCAAAACACAAGGAGAAAATTGTCAAGGATACAAGATAGAATGTTTAAGGTAGTAGAAATTCAGTGGATCAGAAGTTATAATTATGCCTAAAAAGAAATATTACTTTGCAGTAATTTTATCAGGAGTATAGAATTAACAAAGCTACTTTTAAGAAATGGAGAATTCTGGGACTGCCCTGAAATACCACCAAATAGGAAATGCACCAAGGCAACAGAACCTGTTATTTATGTATTTTATCCATTTATCCACATCTATATGTTACAATAATTTTTATAAAAGGTTAAATCAAGGTACCTTTAATTTAAAGAGAACCATGCTAACTCACATAATGAGAAAAGTTATTTATAATGTATATATTGTGGAAAGGGGTTTATGTTCAGAATACCTATCTACTCTCATATATATATATGAGATAATATAAACTAATATAAATATAAATATAAATAATATAAAAGAGATAGATAACTCTAAAGGAAAGGGTTCTATGATTTCAAGATGACTGTTTGGTAGACTGTAGTCACAAAAATATCTATGTACAATTTCTTTCATATTTTCTTGATAATTGCTAACATCAAAATAAAACACAAATGCCAATCAATAAACAAATGACAAAAATGGTGATGTGTTCACACATGTAAATGATAAACTTTGAAAATTAATGAATCAGTCATAAATAGCACAGATGAATATCATAAATAAAATTTTAGCAAGAAAAACCAGAAACATGTAATTCTATCTATATGAAACCGAATGTTTGTTTAAAATTATATCAATTCTATGTTTTTGAAGTCAGTATAATTATTAGCTGGATGGAAGAGTACATGTGACTACATGCATTGGTATGTGTGTGAGAGAGCAGAAAATGGTGTGATTTTAGAAGTAGGTGCTAGTGATCTGTGTCTATTCATTGTTGTTTGGGGGTCACACCCAGAAGTACTCATGCACTGAGGAATCACCCCTGGTAGTGCTCAGGAGACCATGTGGTAGGCCAGGAATCAAACCTGCATTAGCTGCATGCATGACAATTGCCTTAAAAATTGTGCTATCACTCTGGCCCATGTGTCTATTATTTTTAATGGAATCATTTATTTACTTTTGTTGTGAATAGAAAATTTGTATTTTAAAAATATTAGGAATGGGGCCAGAATGATAGCATAGCAGTAGGGCATTTTCCTTGCACATGGTTGACTTGGAATGGATCCAGGTTTTATCCAATATGGTCCCCACGCCAGGAGCAATTTCTGAGCACAGAGCCAGGAGTCATACCTGAGTGGACATGAGGTGTGGCCCAAAAACCTAAAAGAAAAAAGAATTGGGCCTTCCCCATGGTGTTGGTGAGAGGTAGTGGAAATTACTCATGGCCATGTGCATGTGGCAGAAAGGTTGTGGAACTGACAGTTCCATTTTTTTTTTTTTTTTTTTTTGGTTTTTGGGTCACACCTGGCAGCGCTCAGGGGTTACTCCTGGCTCTACGCTCAGAAATCACTCCTGGCAGGTTTGGGGGATCATATGGGATGCCGGGATTCAAACCACCATCCTTCTGCATGCAAGGTAAATACCTTACCTCCATTCTATCTCTCCAGCCCCCCCAATTTCTTAATTCACCATTGTATTGCTCAGACTGACAATGCTCATGGGCCACCAACATCACATGGGGGATGCAATGTTAAATATCCAACCCAGAAACTCCTACACATAAGACACATAATATACATTTGAGCTAGCTCCTTGATCTAGAATAATCATAGTATTCTCAGCACTTTAAAGAGAGTCTTGAAAAACAGACAAATTAGCCTATAATAGAAATGCTGGACTACTTGTCAATGCAGATGCATCTCTTAGAAAGTAGATTGGAAAAATCAAAATGCTTCCATAATTCTTACCCTTCAAACTCTGCTCTATTTTTGATGGTGAAGACACAGAAAAAATTATGTGTAATAAAAACCTCAATTTAATCAAATAACTCAGTGAACATCTAGGGAGAAGTTTCACAGAGAACACCTAAGCTCTAAAGTTTCTGTGACATAAAGAAAATTTTCATATGAAGAATATTTCTTTTTTCCTCCTCTAACCAAGGGTTCTCCCAAGGGTTTCCAAACAAGAGTCAGCACTAAATATTTTTCACAAATAATGCAATAAAGATTAGTTTTATCACCCCATTTATACATATTATATAGAGAATTGTCAAAAATGGCACTAGAAAGGAAGCCTATTTCAGCTTTGGGATTTAGTCATTTTAGCAGCATTCCCATAATGCAGAAAACAGAAACAGTCCTGTTGACAATATTTAGGACAGTTTTCTTCCACAGGAAATTTCTGCAGTGCTATGACAATCCTGTAGGGGCTCATTGTGGAAACCTACAATAGTCTCAGGGCTTTGATATATTTACCAAAGAGTTTCTAGGGACTGATCCTCACTCATGCAGAAAAAATAAATCTATAGTGACTGGAATAACATTGTCTAACACAAACCATTCTAGTCTCCCTCTCTCACCGTCTCCTTTTCTCATTTTTTTCTCGGCCCCTTTTTTCTCATCTCCTGAACTTGGGCTTTGTATCACTTATGAAAAAAAGAAAGATCATATTAATGTTCAGCCTTTACTTTCAAAAAAAAAAGCTTGGAGAAGAAGGAAGATCAATGCTAGTAAGAGACTTTTATAGATAAGTCCCAGAACTTCTTGCTATCAGAGTTGTCAAAGATTTCTATCAGGTATCTACCCTGCTCCTGGAAATTCCTAACTGACTTTGTACAAGAGTCATAATCATTTGTATTTATTTTTTCATCAGCAAGATGAATGAAATATGAGAAAATTTTTCTAAAGCTGCTCAGAAATATACATGCATGCCAGTCTCTGAACCTGCATGAGATCCTGTGACTATTAGCATAACAATTTTTCCAGACATACATATTTGAGCAGGACCTGTGCTCAATATAGTCCATAAACAAGGAACTCGAAACTTCCACTGACCAGTCATGTAGAGGGAGGGCATGGTTCATTGGCCCCTAATTTCAGTCTAGCAGTCAATGTCCTTATAGTAATAATTTTTTTTAATCCAGTCAACACAAGTGAGTGTTTGCACACACCACACAAACACAAGAACTCACCTTCTGAGACCAGAAAGATAGTATCTGTGAAAATGATGGGCACACATACTAGCAGAAATTTCAGGCTATTTATCAACTTAATCTCTTTTCCCACAGACCTGAAGATTCCATCTGCAAGACTGAACTTCTTTGCTCTTTTTATCTCCCATACGACAATCACTAAATGTGTACATATAATTGAAAAAAGAAAAGAGTTTCTTTACATATGGTGTTCATTACAGATGAACCCCAGTGAGGAGATATGGAAGGCAACTGACATGTTGTCAGCTGTTCCTGCGCTGCTACTTACAACAACACAGCTGCCCCAAGATCTTGTCTTTGAATGCTCATTTTTAACAGCTTTTTTGAGTTATAATTGACAAACATATACTGAATGCATTTAAATTATGCAAATGTATATGTCTGACATTTGTAGATATTTGTAGAACTCTCAAAACAATCATAATGAATATATGCTTGTTTTCAAGTTTCTTTGTGTCATTTATTAATTCTACTTTTTGCCACATCACATACAATGCTTATATCTTATTTCCTATCAATTTGTTTGGATTCATAATTCTATAGAAGTTCAATCACATGGTATGTACCATTATGTATGATTATAAAGTTCTATTGTATGGAGTCAGAGTGATAATACAGTAGGTAAAGCACTTGTCTGGTACATGGCCCACTTGGATTTGATTCTTAGCATCCCATCAGGTCCCTGAGCTCACCAGAGTAATCCTGAGGACACAGTCAGGAGTACTCCCTGAGCACCACAAAGTATGGCCCCAAACCAAAAACAACAACAATAAGGAAAACTAGGGTATTGCATTTTTCCTTTTTATTATGAATTTACATTTCAGTTACGCAACCAAAGAACTTTTAAATCTATTGCAATAACATGAAAAAATTAATTCTTTTTTCTACACCAGCCAAGTAAAAGATGCCACAATCAAAAAGAAGCAAAATTTCTAGGAAAATCAAGACATTAGAACATTGACTTAGTTCAAGGCATAGTAGAAAATCACATAGGTAGAAAACCTATATACCTTCATCTACATGGGATCCCCAGAATCTTAAATCCAGTTGGAAATCTAAATACTTCTCTAGTAGCAGTGTGAGACAGAAAAGTAGCCCAATACCTTTATGGTAATGTTAGCAAACGGGTAGAAAGATACATCAGAAAATACCCACCATGAGATGAAGCAAGAAAAATCCGTAGATTGAGTGAGAAAGCCTAAAACTTTCTTAGAACGTGTTACATAATTATATTTACCTTTGAGTTAAATTTTATTTGGATTAATAGATTTCAAACTTGAAATGAAATTTAGTTATATAAAAGATACTGTAGAAAGTGACAATTTTGTGAAGTCACACCTTCCATAGGTTTTATGTGTGGTCCCTAGTAAAAGTTTGTGAGTTACAGATTCACAAAACAAAACATACAATTTAGTCTACCTTTGTTTTTTTTTGTTTTTTTTAATATAAACTTTTATTTTGATCATAGTGGCTTACATATTGTTGACAATAAAATTTTAGGTACATATTTACATAAAATCAGGGGGGATTCCCATCGCCAAATTGTCCTCCCTACACCTCCGTTTCTGTCCTACCTCCCTTTTCCTTTTCCCTCACCCCAGGGCGGCTAGAATATGTGGTCCCCTCTGTATCTAACCCACTACTTAGTAGTCTTGCACCTGTTTGGTCTTGATGCCTCCCTTATTTCCCCCTCTAACTGGAGTCAGGACTAGCTAGTTCAAGTTGCATGGTTTTGTTTGAAGGAGAGAAAAGTAATTAACTGGGATAAGAGTCTAATACCCCGAAATTGGGCGGAGTCCTTTTAAAGGCTCTCATCATCAATTTGGGAGATGGAGAAAAAGAAGGTGAAACACTCCACTAGTACCAAAAGAAGTGTCAAATATCCAGTGAGGGCTCCAGCTATATCGATAAGCACCACACAGAGCAGACAAAACAAACAAACAAACAAATAGAAAAAAAAACAAAAACAAAAACAGACAAACAAAAAATCACGCCATGGTCTTGAATTAAGAAACGTGGCATAGCACATAACGAAAGAGAAGAAAGGAAGAGAAAAAAAAAAGTATAATTGGGGACTACACTTTCAATAATCACACCCAAACAGAGAAATCGACCAAAATAGATTGGTAAATCAAAAATAATAATAACAATAATAATAAATGAAGGTAATATATATTTATATAAAAAATAACCAAGGTTTTGTGCTTTTTGTATTTTTGTTTTTTCCCTCCTGCCCTGGCACAGTAAATATTGGGGTCATTCGAAAAAGAATTCACTTGGCCTAAGAGATATGGGGTTTTCCGTCCTTGGAGCATACTGTCATGGGATCAACTCTAGACTTTGCTCAGGATCCTTTCCTTTCCCGTTGGTGTTTGTTTTTTTTTTTTGTTTTGTTTTGTTTTTTCCTTTTTTTTTTTTTTTTTGGTGTGTGGAAGACTTCTGCTCTGTGTTTAGATGTCTCAGTATCTGCACAGATCCTGAGGTGGGACTTATGATGAAGTCAGTCTTTGTGGTTCTAGCGGTTCTGTTACCTCAGTGTGATTTTAGTCCATCTTCTGTGGTTGGTGATCTTGGTCTTTGCACTGAACCTAGGGTGGCACCTAGGATAGCGTCTTTCTTTGTGCTTCCAAAAGCCCCATTCCGTTACTATTGTCTCTGCTGGACCTTTGGGACTGGGGATCATGATTATTGTGCAGGTCATAGTTCAAACCCTAAACTAGGGCTTTTTTATTGGACCCAAGATGTATACAGTCTGGTCGTGGATCTAGCAGCCAGTCATCTGTAAATCCCCATCTTGGCTTTTGGACCTACCAAAGGGTGCCACGACTTCTGTTTTTGTCTTGTTGTTAGTTGGTAAGGTAGGCTAATCTGCTCTAAGGTCAAGATGTTCGCATTTTCCTCGTTGTCAGGATATCATGTTAGAGCTGGGCCTTGTTGTTGGTCTCGTCGTATTAAGGCAGTCCCGGATGGAGTTTGTTTCCTGCAGCTGTTGTGAAGAGCTGTGCCGTTTCTATGTCTGGGATCAAGGGTTCAAGGCTGGATGAATGGTATCTAATCACCTGAGGTCTAATTTGATTCCACATGACATATTTTCAAGGCAGGAGATATCCCTATATTTTAAACAACTATGAGTTCCTATCTCTAGTAGATAAGAGCTCTTTTTTTTTTATATGTAATATTTCCCCTTTACTTAGTGTGCCTTTGCAGAGGGAAGTGGTGCTACATTATAATGTCTGTGTATTCGTGAGAGGACTGATGGGATAACAGACACAGGTCACATACCAAAAAACGAAGAGAGAAAAAAAAAAGAAAAAAAGGGGGAATTAAAAATGTATGTGCTCACAAATATATATGTAGGACGAACATTTAAAAAAGATAAATAAATAAATTTAAAAAAAAAGAAATAAAATGAGTTAGCAAAATTTTTAATCAGTTTGCTCTACAATTTGTTTTTGCAGTTTCCTCTACAATTTCCCTATCTATACTTCACCTTTCTGCTTTTATATATAGACAAAGTCTGAATCTGTCTCTATGTTCTATCACTTAATCTTAATATTCTATCCTTCAACAGTTCCATATTCTCAGGGGTCTGAAGTGATAGCACAGCAGGTAGGAAGTTTGTATTGCAAGCGGCTGACTCAGGTTTGATCCCCAGCAGCTCATATGGTCTCCCAAGTCTGCCAGAAGTGATTTCTGAGTGCAGAGCTAGGAGGAACACACTGGGTGTGGCCCCAAAACAAAACAAAACAAATAAAAAATAAAAAAAAACAGTTCCATATTCTCAAATAAAAGCACTTGGTATGAGCTATATTTTCTACCCAACTAGTCGGCTTTTCTGTTCACTAACCTGTGATCTTAGTTCTCAGCTCCAGCTACTTTCACAGTGGTAGATTCCCACAACTCAACACAGTGGTATATTTCAACAACTCACTTCCTATAATCTTTTATTTAAAAGGCTTTGCAAAAAATAAAATAAAATAGCGTATCTGACCACTCATATTAAAGAATAGCTCTATGCCTCTAGAACTTTCCTCGGGGAAAATGAAAGGCAGATAGATGATTTGTTATCTGATTTCCAGCTAGGATAACTACCCTAGAACATCATGGATTTGTGTTTCTTTTAACCACTGTTTGTTCCTCAGCTGACAAAACAGTGTAGTCATAAATTGAGCCTTCCATAATGCTATTTGAGAGGATAATATGGAATATAGATTTAATAAAATGGGCACCTCCATTCACTGACTAGTACCTTCCTTTTCTCTCGGCAAGCATCATTAGCTGGTGAATTACTATCACTAAGGAATGCTTTGCTTATGAGTGCAAGAGAAAACACCAGATTCAAAGGTGGTTTAGCAATAAGGTTCCGAGTACCATTAAGCATCTATCTCTACTCACTATAAGATTTTGCCTGCCCTTATATGCAGGTTTTCTTTTCAGAAATGTCCTGATCAGGTATTACACATTCATAGCTTTAACAAAACAAAAGACTGACATATTTTCATTCAAACATCCAGATATTGCTTGTTATGTGTTTTTTGTTTTGTTTTGGGGTCACACCCGAGTGCCGATCAGGGATACTCCTGGCTCTGCGCTCAGAAATCACTCCTGGCAGACACGGAGCACTATATGGAATGCCGGGATTGGAACCACAGTGCATCCTGGATTGGCTGCGTGCAAGGCAAACACGCTACCGCTGTGCTATCTCTCTGGCCCACTTGTTATGTTTTGTTGAACTCAATGCTCTTTTCTTAGTACTTCCAAGAAAGACTAGCTCCTTTTAGTATCTTTCTTAAATATATCACTGTGTTGAATTATTTTTCAATCAGTTCATGGTATTATAGTTATCATTATAATACCTGTATACCTCTATAAATTTAATTGTACCGATTTTAATTCTAAAATATCTTTTTTTTTAATGTTTAGCGTTTAGAGAAATATCATTAGTTTTAGAGAAGGTATCTTTACCAAGACATATACTTTCATATATATTATAGATAAACATGTACAAGCATATAAAGCAATAATGAATTAACCCAACCTTTTAGATGCAATAACTTAATGTAATGTAATAATTATAAAGAAGTAATGCTTTTATTTACTCTATTAATAGACATAAACTGAAGAACAGAAAAATCTAGAAGCTTATTAATATTGCATAGTAGTAATGAAAATATTGTAAGAAATAATATTGATATAAAATAAACTCGAGGCAATGATTAATAATAATTGAAAAATTAAAATGAAGGGGCTAGAATGATAGCACAGGGGAAGGGCATTTGCCTTGCATATGACTGCCCAGGACAGACCTGGGTTTGATCCCCCTGGAGTCCCATATGGTCCCCAGAGCCAGGAGCAATTTCTGAGCACATAGTCAGGAGTGACCCACGATCGCCACCAGGTATGGCTCAAAAACCAAAAATAAATAAATAAATAAATAAATAAATAAATAAATAAATAAATAAATAAATAAATGCAGTAAAAAGTAGACACCTATTAATCCAGTCATGTATATTACTTTACGCAGCAGTTTACAAGTCAATATAATGAAAAAGAATATGAAATTGACTTTATTCTCTCAGTTATCAATCAATCCATTAAATTGCTTAACTAATATAAACTAAAACACAAGTAGTTCACATAATCAAATTCACATTTTCATAATGATATGCTAATTTTAGAAACTATTGCTTGCTCTTTTGGAAGCTATGGTCTCTGATGCTAAATCACTTGACTGATGCTGATATGTCCACAGGTCCCAGCATATTCTCCCAACAATCTCATTAAATCAGGAGTCATTAGGTTGTGATTCCTTAAGCTCAGCTGTGGTTTTCACATAGCTGGTGATGTTCTTTGACCCAAAGAATCTTCGTCCTAAAATTCTTTAACAATGTCACCATTTCTAAAGCTGCTCTAGCAGAGACAGTACTGTTTTGATATGCACTGTGGTAGACCTTATCTTCATCCCAGCAGAAGACTGCTGTGCAAATGTGAAAAGGTTTTGAGATGTTGATATGCATTTTTCAATTGAATTTTTGAATTATTATTATTTTATTTTATTTATTATTATTATTTTGAATTATTATTATGTTGATATGTTTTGAGATGCTTGATAGCAAGGTTGCCTCTAGAGATAAAAGAGAACAGAAATCAAGAAAATTTCATCCAGAAACATTGGCAAAAGCTTTTAGTATTTCTTTTGTGAGAATATTTCATCGATGAGATATTTAATAAATTAGTTATAAATACATTTATTTATAAAATAAATATAATAAAATGTAATATATAAAATTATTAAAATATTTTGAATATAGTCAAAGAAATATTTTAAATAGTATCTTTATTTAAACACTGTGATTACAAACATGATAGTATTTGGCTTTCAGTCATAAGAAGAGCAGTCCTCCTTCACCAGTGCAACCTTCCCATCACCAATGACTCCATCTCCTCCTCCTTCACCCCTGTAAATAGAGAAATATTTTTAAAATTAATATTTCATCTTATTTACAGGCTTATATTTTTCTCTAATTTAATATGCTTTACATTTATTTTATTTTATATAGTTGAATTTATTAGCTCTTGGGCCACATGCCCAGTGATATTCAGGGTTTACTCCTAATTCAATACTCAGATGTTCACAGGACTATATGGGATGCTGAGGATCTATTCAGGGCTGATTGCATGTAAAGTAAAATACCTTACCTGCTACACTATCTCTCCGGCCCCAGATAACTATTACTATGCAAAAATCAATATGAGTTCAGCTTCAAGTATTAGTGTGAAAGGTTTTCGCATGAAATCAGCAATTCAATCAAAACGCATGCTTTAATGAGCATCTACTATTGGCAGACACACTACTAGGTCGTGTATGTAAGGAGTTGAGCTCAGCCAAGTTAGTCCTTGTTCAAAACACATGAACAGAGACAGACATTCTGATAGTGAAAGATGTAAATGTTTTTAGTCATATGGATCTTACAATCAAGGACTATAGAGAAAAGTAAGAATTTGGAGGCAGATGCAGTAATCTGAATGCATAAGATGCTGTTGACAGATAGAGAATTCTGATCTGATTCAAAGAATAATGGAAGCCTCTGTTGGATTTCCAACAGCTAATATATGTACTATTTTAAAAAAAATTGGCACAAGTAGGTTTGAAAAGAGTAACTTTTGCCAACCACGTGGTAATCCAATTGTCATAGAATTTCAATGATATAAAATACTATCAACACTAATACTTTACTGGTAATAATTTGATTCTAAATAATTAGAAACATATGAATAAGAACAAATCATATCTACAGGGACCCAGGAAGCAGCTTCATCATCAGTTTAAAGTGGAATCATAGTAAAGCTAACTCAGCCCAACTTTTCTTTCTTTTTTTTCAAGTAATATATTATAAATAAATATGTAAAATGAAATGAGCATGCAATACTGTTTGATTACAGTTTCAATTTCCTCCATAGTCATGGGAGTGTTTGGATATGTTACATCCTCCTAATTAACTGTGGAAGGTTATAAGTGTCCAAAAATGTATCCATTCCTTCTAGGTTCTCATATTTAATAGCATGAAGTTTCTCAAAGTAGTCTCTGATTACCCTTTGGATCTCTGCAATATCTGTCGTGATCTCCCCCTTTTCATTTATAATAACCTTCCATGGTTAAGTAAGGAGGATATCTAAATACCCCTATCACTATGGAGGAAATTGCAACTGTAATCACACAGCTGCCTAAAAAGAAAAGCCCAGGCCCAGATGAATTTACTAATGAATTTTTTCAAACCTTTCAAGAGGAGCTACTACCAATCCTAGCTAAGCTCTTCCATGAAATTGAAAAAACGGGAACACTCCCAACAGCTTTTATGAAGCCAACATCACCTTGATACCCAAACCAGAGATGCTGCCGAAAAAGAAAATTACAGACCAATATTCCTGATGAATGCAGATGCAAAGATCTTCAACAAATTCCTGGTAAATAGGATCCAATGCATCATTGAGAAGATCATACACTATGACCAAGTAGGTTTCATCCCAAGAATGCAAGGATGATTTAACATCCATAAATCTATCAACATCATACACAACATCAACAACAAGAAAAATAAAAATCACATGATCATATCAATAGATGCAGAGAAAGCATTTGATAAGGTCCAACACCCATTCTTGATCAAAGCTCTCAGCAAGATGGGAATGGAAGGAACCTTTCTCAATCTAGTTAAAGCCATCTACCACAAGCCAATGGCAAATATTATCCTCAATGGAGAAAAACTAAAAGCATTTCCTCTAAATTCTGGTACAAGACAAGGCTGTCCATTCTCACCACTCCTCTTCAACATAGTACTGGAAGTGCTTGCTATAGAGATCAGGCAAGAAAAAGATATCAAGGGAATCCAGATAGGAAAGGAAGAAGTCAAGCTCTCACTGTTTGCAGATGACATGATACTCTACTTAGAAAACCCTAAAGACTCTACCAAAAAGCTTCTAGAAACAATAGACTCATATAGCAAGGTGCAGGCTACAAAATTAACACACAGAAATCAATGGCCTTTTTATATACCAATAATGATAGGGAAGAGAAGGAAGTCAAGAAGGCAATCCCATTCACATTAGTGCCACACAAACTCAAATATCTTGGGGTCAAATTGACCAAAGACGTAAAGGACCTATACAAAGAAAACTATAAAGCCCTGCTCCAAGAAATAAGAGAGGACACATGGAAATGGAAACACATACCCTGCTCATGTATTGGCAGGATTAACATCATTAAAATGGCAATATTCCCCAAAGCATTATACAGATTTAATGTGCTCCCCTTAAAAATACCCATGACATTCTTCAAAGAAGTGGATCAAACACTTATGAAGTTCATCTGGAACAATAAACACCCTCGAATAGCTAAACCACTCCTAGGGAAATGAAAATGGGAGGCATTACTTTCCCCAACTTTAAACTGTACTACAAAGCAATAGTTATCAAAACAGCATGGTATTGGAATAAAGACAGGAACTCAGATCAGTGGAATAGGCTTGAGTTCTCAGAGAACGTTCCCCAGACATACAAACACCTAATTTTTGACAAAGGAGCAAGAAATCCTAAGTGGAGTAGGGAAAACCTCTTCAACAAGTGGTGCTGGCAGAACTGGTTAGCCACTTGCAAAAAAAGTGAACATAGACCCCCCAGTTAACACCATGTACGAAGGTAAAATCCAAATGGATTAAAGACTTTGATATCAGACCTGATACCATACGGTATATAGAACAACAACTAGGTAAAATACTCCATGACAATGAGACTAAAGGCATCTTCAAAGAGGAAACTGCACTTTCCAAACAAGTGGAAGCAGAGATAAAGAGATGGGAATACATTAAGCTGAGAAGCTTCTGCACCTCAAAAGAAATAGTGCCCAGGATAGAAGAGCCACCCACTGAGTGGAGAAACTATTCACCCAATACTCATCAGATAAGGGGCTAATCTCCAAAATATACAGGTCACTGACAGAACTTTAATTTATTGAGTCTTAATGTACAATTTCTTTAATGCCATTTTAAGTATTTTGGCTCCTTGTTATATTTCTATTTTGAGGATTATAGAGGTCATCTAGCTCAATATACTTAAATTACCACACACCAAGCTTCTAATTTGGTAGTGCTACCCAGTGAAATGAAAATAATATGCTTTTATCCCACTACTGACATAAATAATGTACTTCTTTCATAACACATATTATACTTAAAACTAGATGCTTTTCCAGTTTGCAGAGGAAGATTTTGCATATACTTAGAACAAATAAATGTGCAAGCATCCATCTAATATGGTCCTTTCTCACAAAAAAAGCTTATGAAAAGCTTCTCTCTTTTGCTAAATTGACTACAACTTGGAAGTTGGCATGAGCAAACATACTTTTTAATTTTATTGCTTATTTCTATTTTTATCCTGTAAGGTTTAAAGGAGAAGGAAACAATGTAAACATGAAGGGCACAGAGAACCACAGAGGACACGCCTGTATTCCTATAAATGAAGTTTCTAATAAAAGTGTATTTAAGTCTGATCCCAGATTTGTGTTGGCATGGTGCCCAGCATGGCTGCTGCAGTGATGCTAGCAGCACTCAGAGATGTGGCAGGTGGTTAGGTTGTGGCAGAGGACGATGCCCAAGGCATAGAGAAACATCTTGGGAGAAAAGCTGGCTACA